>NC_040044.1:34740372-34941542 GCF_003713205.1 Coffea eugenioides | reverse complement strand
GAAACGTTGACCTGTGCCACCTGGCTCAATTAGTGGCTTACTGAAAGCTGCTTGCAATATCCAATTTCTTTCAGATGTACTAACTTTGATTGCCCGTAATTAGGCTTGTTCTGTACTGGGGGCTGGAATAGCAACTGTCATTTAAACAGTTCTAGTCATTTGATAACTGCGCAGTTGAAAACTAAAGATGAAACAGGAATGCTAACTTGGTGTCTATAAACTTGAATTGTTTTCTGCAGGGACCTTTTTAAACCTGGTAGGTCAGTATTAATTTTCTCAGAAGTATCTAGGAAAGATAATGAGTTGAATCATGTAATAGACTTTCTTCTTTTCCTCAAATGTATCTGCTAAAAAGATCTGTTATGAATCTGTGGTTTTCATCTGATTTTGAGAACTTCGATATTCTAATGGCAGCATGAAGTATATGGCTTTCTGATTAGTATCTGTAGTGAAAAATCAATGGGTTGCTAATGACAGCATGAAGTATTCTGGTGTACTTAATAATTTCAGAAACATGTTCCTGCCAGATAAAGTATTTGTAAACAGATTTGTACATTACTAACCTGAATCAGTATTATTGATTATATTAATGTAGTTAATGAGCATCATAAAAGCTTGACTGCCTCATGTTGCTTCTCGTGCACACCACCTTATGTCAGAGTTTTGATTGGAATGGATAAGAAAAACGTTGTCACTTTGTCAGACTAGATATTTTCAGACCTGGTAGACATTTATGCTAATACAACTCATGTGTCTCTATACAGTGGTTTTATCCAGGATTCTATACCTGAGATCACGATCCTCGTCATCTTTATATCAATCATCTACAAGCTCCGTAAGATTAGCTGCTAAAGCAAATAAATTTGCAGAATCCTACTTTGGTGAACTTTGGAAGGACATTGAGTCAAAGCCAGGTAACCTTTCAGCTACTCTGGAGAAGCTTTATGCCTGGGAGAAGAAACTGTACAAGGAAGTAAAGGTAAAGTGTATAACCTCATCTTAAAACTTTTTATGACTTGAAGATTTTCACCTGAGTTGTCATATTGCTAAATGTCATGTTCTTTCCTTTATTTACTTATGCATTTTGACCACCCTTCAGAATTGACATGTTACAAGTTAATAATTTATTTGTTCCTGTATATTAACTTAGAGATTTACAATTCAAAAAAGGAGAACATGAGTAAATGCAAAACATGGTTAGAATAAAGACTGGTGCTATTTTGTGTGAACCTGTCAATGATGCGGTGCACTGTAGTAGGATTTCACGTTCAAGTTTCATTCTTCGTAAAAGTTTCCTTGATGACTATCTCTTTCTTATCTTGAATGACCAATGCATATCTTGATCCTACTTTTTTTTCTTCTGAAAAGTTCCAAAGAAGATATGTGGGGACTTGAGTCTTGTTCATGGTGGAAACAATACTATCGTCAAGGTGGCGTCTGAGAGTGCATAACATTTTATGATCAACTGAAAACAACTTCAAGCTTAGCTCTATGCATGAAATACTTGAATAGAAAAAATAAAAAAATTTGAAAACAATCAAGTTTTCATGCTTTTAAGAAAGCGCTTTTGCTTTTTGGTTGCAATATATACAAATAAAGGATAGTAAAGCATTAAATCAGATTCCCTTCTTGGTTGATTTTGTGTTATCCAGTGCCAACTGGTTCTCTCCATTTCGCTCTCTCAATTACATGTGTGTTTGTGTCAATCTGGATGTGTATGCACATATGTATTGTACTCATAGCTATCTATCATCAAACTGAATCTTAATGGAACTACAGCAGCAGCCAAACGCCTTCATTTATTTCTCTAGCTATGTACAAGAATATTTCTGTTTACATACATGTATGTTTTCTCTAGCTATATGCATATGTTCACAGCTATTGTTTTAGTCAGTTTTTTGAAACAGCGAAAAATGAAACTCATACTACATTCTATCCAAGTTGACTGGTTTTAATAAATTATTTTAGTGGCATTGGATTCAAGTTAAGATTCATAGACCAATCCGACCATTATTTTGGTCTACCTTTTGCTTAGCATGATTCATGATTTCGGTATTTTAGCTTATCAGTAGCTCTTTTATGTCGTTTATTCAGTGATTGATCAATCTCTTATTTGGAGTTTACTGATTTTCCCTGCAAAATTTGTGAAAAGACACTAGGGATATATTAAGGAAAAAACCAAACTTAATTGCTTCCATTAAGGGATAAAGTCTATATTTGTTAGGTCCAAGGCAATTAACATATCTTATTTCTTGGTACTTAATATTCACTGTGTATATGTACCCATATGGCTTCTGAATTTCTTTTTGATGTCGTTAAGTAACTAAAATTATTGCTTTGGTTTTAGGCTGAGGAAAGACTTAGGGTTATTTATGAGAAGCAGTGCAAGAAGTTGCAGATTTTGGATGAAAAAGGTGCCGAACCTAACAAAATTGATGCTCTTCGGGCTTCAATTAGGGTATTGGTGACAAAACTGAATGTCTGCATGAAAACAATTGATGCAATATCAAGCAGAATACACATGTTGAGGGACGAGGAGTTGCAACCACAAGTCGCTGACTTAATTCATGGGTATGTTCGTATTGAAGTACGTTAATATGATTTATGTTCAAACTCATATATTACTTCACCTTAGGAAGCACAAGTTAAATTCTTTGGCTGTGTGCTGGCACTTCATTCTTTCTTCTGCTCCTTATATGCTCCAACAAAAAATTTTTCAAGCACAAAACGGAAGGCTTATGGGAAAATTTGACTTTCCTGGCTGTTTTGGCATCCTGAGCAAGGTCATTAATTTTCACTAATGTCGTACGATTCCCAGCTTTGTGTTCTTTACTGCACTTCCATCTTTTGGGTCGCTTCATGCTGTTGTTGGTTTGATGTGCTTTTGTTTTCCTTCTTTGTGATGTGCTTTTGTTTTCCTTCTTTGGCACAAAGATGGTAGTAGCATTCATTAATTTTGTGGATGTTTGTTACCTTCAAATCTTTACTATTTCTTTAAATAGATTTAATAAGGATGAATTGTTCATCTTTATTAATTATTGGAATTATGATGGACAGGCTAATTAGAATGTGGAAGGCGATGCTTGGTTGTCACCAGAAACAATTCCAAGCTATCATGGAAAGCAAAACTCGCACTCTAAAGGCAAACACTAGTTTTCTAAAAGACTCAAGCTTGCGAGCCTCTCTTGAACTTGAGATGGAACTCCGGGCATGGTCTGATCGTTTTAGTGACTGGATCAAAACCCAGAAGTCTTATGTTGAGTCACTAAATGGGTGGCTTCTGCAATGCTTACAGTATGAACCAGAAGAAACCCCTGATGGACGTGCTCCTTTCTCCCCAGGGCGGCTTGGAGCTCCTCCAGTTTTTGTGATATGCCATGATTGGTATCAAGCAATGGAAACTATATCTGAAATCCGAGTAGCAAATGCGATGCATAACTTTGCTTCAAGTTTGCGGGAGCTCTGGGAAAAGCAAGATGAGGAGCAACGTCAAAGAATAAAAGCACAGGACCTCTCAAAGGATATTAAGGACCGACTGAAAACCATCCAGATGGAGAGAGGAAAAATACCTCGTGAACAAGATGCAATGTCAGACAAAACTGGTGTTTCTATTGTTCCATCAGAAAGTGGAATTTCACCATTGGATGATTTGACAGTGGACTTAGATTTGGTAACAAAGAAGTTGGCAGAGGAGAGAGCAAAGCACAAGACTGCCATAAAAATAGTGCATGATGCAGCTTCAAGTAGTGTACAGGGAGGTTTGGTTCCCATTTTCAAGGCCTTGGAGAACTTCTCTTCAGAAGCCCTGAAAGCACATCAGCGAGTAAGGTTTCGTGTTGATGGGGCAGAGTCAATAGGGTAGATAATCAGTTTTTTGGTCTGTGGGCTAGTTTCTTGCAACTTGAAAAGAGCCCCTGCAAAGCCCTTGTAGCAGTAATATATAGGGATGATTCTTCTAATGTTTCATTAGGAGAAATTTTTGGAGGTAGGTATAACTTTTTGTAGGGTTTTCTGACGGTTGTGAAACCATTTCTCCAAATCTGAAGGAGCAGGCTCTAGAGATCATTGTGGGAAAATCCAGCTAGTGTCTTAGTTTGAGATTTTGTAGATCACTACAATCGATGGGATTAGGTAAGATCTTGTACAGCTATTCATTGATTTATTAATTTCTTGTTCATTTAGTGGATGATTTACTGATAGGCTGTTCATGTGGGTAGATTTTGGGGTTGTTGTAGGGAAAGCTTAGAAGGTAGAATTTATCTTTAGTAGTTGAAAGAACCAAAATTTTGATTCTTAGTTGAGGATTTAACTTATTGCCAGCTTTTTTGTTTATTCATCCTCTGCTACCTAATTTTTTTCAATTGATTCTTTAAAAAAAAAATGTTATTTTTTGTTCAGTGCATGACTCAACAGAAGTATCTTGTGATTTTTGCTCAATGAGAAACTTAAATGGCAGTATGGCACCAACAAACGCTGTTTCCCTCTTGTATTTGATGAATATATTTGCATACATATTCATCTGCACTGTTTTCTTTTGTATCCATCTATAAAATGAGGATGCAGAATAGGCCTCCAGTTTTCTGTCCAAAATATGAGATGATCTTGGCTTTGTTTTTCCACTCACCTGGGCTATATGCTTGTGCAAAGCCCTTTAGTATACTGAGGTCCATCCCAAGTTATTCCTTTTGCCTGCCTAAGATCTAATGATCAGGTCCAGTTGAACTTGCAACGATTTCTCTCAGCATCTTCAGCCATGCCTGCGGAAGTGCCAGATTGATTTCGTGTTCTTAACAAAGGGAGGATCCTTCTCTTTTCCTCAAACATTCTGGAAAGTACTATTTGGAATCTCTCTGAAACCAACTTGTGGAAAGTGGTTTACGGTTGAGGACATCAGCTGTGTTTTCAGGTAAAAAAAAAAAGGAGTAGAAGCCAATCAATCTAGAGTCTTGTTCGGATTGAAAACTATTAGAAAAATGGTTTAGCATTATACTGTAACGTTTTTTGTAACGTGATAGAGAGACTAAAAATGGCTATTAGAACAAAACAAGAAAATCTGAAAAAACTCGACTATCTTGACACACTTTTAAGTTAGATCCACTGTGAAATACTCCCATAAGATCCGATGCCAAAAGAGGCTTCAGAACGTAAGGAGGATCAGGAAGCAAATTCACTCCCCTAAGCATAGGCTATCAGAAGTTGAAAGTGTGGCCAAATATTCACCTCGAACTGAACCAAAGTCACCCAAATTTAAGGATCATTTCTGGCGCTGGATCCCTGAGTAATAATATGCTTCTGGTACAGGCATATTACCACAACATGTTTCAGTTTAAAAAAAAGGAATATTTGAAACTACATGATGCTAAATGAAGTAAATAATCATACATTTTTCTTTCCCACAATTATAAAATCAATCATTAATTAGTATGAAACTTTAATTGACTGGCTAGAATTCCAAGCCCACTAGCTAATGTCCGACCAGAATTTTACTAGTTAGGTAATGGATTAGTCTCCAAGTCCCTACACCACATCACAACCACTAGTTTAGGAGCAAGACTCTAAGTAAAAACCCACCAATCAAATATCTAGTTATGTTCTAGTTTCAAACTTTCAGGTACTAATAATCTTTTAGTTTTCTTGGACATTACGTACTGGAGAAGAATTTTCCATCCCCTTCATGTGTTGGCTAAAACTTTGGTATTACAAATATATTTTTCTTCATTCTCATCTTTCTTTGATCAGTTACCGAATCTTTTATTTCCTTTTGATCTAAATAAGCACGCCTTTGTATCAAATCTTATCCATTCTTTGTCAAAGGTAGCCACCCCAGCAAGACCAATGAAATCTTCCCATGTTCCACTAGAAAATGTAGCCAAGCAAGAACAGTGCTTGTATATCCATGAAAAGATCTAAGTGGCTTCATATGTCCAATTAGGAGTGAACTTTCGTAGTCCATGAAAGACACATAAAATCATATGCAAATTATGCCCAAGTTACCTTAAACTTTACAATGTTGAATAAGGCAGAGCTGCCCCTTGGGTTGGCTCGGATGGTTTCGGGGTAGCCTAGTTACATTTTCTCCCTTGAATTCCTTATATTGCTGATGACAACTTGTGACGACCCCATCGCACCCAAAGGCGTACCAAAGGATTTAGCGGACCGTCTGCCTAGGTCGCGCCAGGACTCGAAAACGCAAAGTAATAAAAGCTATATAAACCGAAAAAGTATTATTCACAATATATACATTGGCAAAAGAGTTCTATTTACACCCTCAAAAGTAGATATCCAGACCACTACATCACCTTATGATAATGACCAAAATCAGAAAGTAGACCCGAAGAAGAGTCCTTACACGGATCACTATAACAAGAAGAACTAGCTTAATTGCCCTGTTATTACAAACTAAACCTAGGTATACTAGTGACAGTGCCAAAGAGTCTCCCGCGTCAGCCCCTGTTAAGGAAAACAAAGGGAAAAGGTAAGCTATAACCTTAGTAAGTAAACAGGGGTAAAAACATAAATAGCACATCAAGACGAACAATTACGTCACAAAGATGCCAAGTCAAAAGCAAAGGAAATAACAGCACAAGTTAAGGATACAGGTTGGCTCCAAAGCCAAGTCATTTGCCACGTGTAACCTCCTGTCGACACTCCGTCGACCACAAATAAGGGTCCGTAAAACTCCATTTGTACTTCCACCGTACCCTTTATCACCCTCACTGGCCAGTCAACCGTACAAAATGGCTCGAGCAATCAAAACGAAATTAAACTTAGTTCACAAACGTGGTGACCTCAAGACTAGGTTGGACTGATTTTGACCAAGCCCCGACCGGCTCGAATAGTCCGTCTAGGTCTTGAGATCGGGCTCCAAACTCATCATATTTCATAACTCACAAAAGTCACCCCGAGCAACAAGCTCAAGGGGTTCAGTCCCAAAACAATTCATATACACATGTCATGTATAAATACAGGTGCAAATTAGGGTTTAGGTTGAGTGTGATAAAGTACACCCTCGCCTAAGTACCCTTTCATCCACATTAAAGCACATAAGCGATTTATACATACAAGCGGCCCGAATACTTACGTAAAGAACAAGTATAGCAAAAGTGCGAAAATCACGTCGCGTGTGACAGCTAATAGGTCCCACTGGCTTCGCCTAGCCTGCTACCGTCTGCAATAGAAGGTTGTACCACATTATTCCACAAACAGCTACTAAAATGTATAAATCAAGCAAAATGGCAAAATGGACGCGCGCGCGCAGAAACGGCGAACGGAAACGGAAACGGCCGTCAAAAACGGAAACGGCAGATTTGCCACCCCAAACCGTTTTGACCATAAGTTAGGCTATGAATGTCGGATTAAGGTGTATGAGACACCGTTTCGAAGCTAAGAGAACGAGTCACAACTTTCATGAAGAATCAAGAGCTAAAATAGACCTCTTCATCATCAAAATAGACAAAAACAATAGCCACCAGAAACTGTCTTAGGCAATTCAAACAGTTTAGAGTGTTTGGATCGTTTTGTATGCTACCAAAGGCCAAATGCTCTGAAATTTAACAGTTAGACAGGTCACCCAAATCTCTACAACTTTCATGAAGGCCCTTCGACCCAGATCTCAACGGAACTAGAGCAAAAATGCACGAAACAGTCCCAGCAGTTTATGTTCAGGTTGTCGGGCAGGCCCTGTTTGAACGACCATAACTCAGGACTCGTAGATCCGAATCAAGAAATTCCAAAGGCGTTAGAAAGCTCAGTTGTAAGGCTATAACTTTTGTGTTTTGGGTAAAAGTTGAGTCAGCACGGATCCCAATGAAAAATGGAACCAAAGCTGCAGGATCGCACTGTCCTATTTTTTTTTTCTTTTCTGGGTTAGTTAATTTCCGCGGCGCAAACGCGTGGTCCAAATGCAAGCATCGCATGCAAGTTTTCTAACTATTTCCACACCAATACAACACACATACACCATCTGCTAATTGTTCTATAAGAAACCCGAAATTCCTTCCCCAACTTAACCTCAAAACCTAGCAAACACTAACCATATTCTTTGCTCTAACCTTACAAGCCCTAACTAACTTTGTCTATCCATATACCAATCAAACCTTAACTATTTAAGCCCTAGCTAAGCCAACCTAACTCCCTTTAAACTAGGGTTTCATGACCAAATTGGATTTTGCTAAGAACCAACCATACAAGTGAAATTATCACACCAAAATTCCATTGGCAAGCCAAATAACCAACCAAACCAACTTAAGGAATCATGAAGCAAGGAACCCTAACTTCTCCTAGCTTTAGCCAAAATTCATGCAACAAAATACCACCAAAATAAACCATTAAACTACTCTACAATCACCATGTATACCATAAGAGTTCACAACCACAACAAGAACATCACTTTCATGGCTTCAAGACTCAATCACCAAAATTTAACTTTCAAGTGAGATGTTTTACCTCCAACCAAGCTTTGCAAGTGATGGAATCATAACAATCAAGTGCCAAGGCTGTTTCCCTAAGCTCCAAGATCAAGATGAATGGCTAGAAGTGGATGAACTTGGAAGAAATCTCTCTCCTTTCTTGCTCAAGGCTCTCGGCCCTCTCTCTCTCTCTCCCTTTGATGTTTGTTTGCTTAATGACTTATGTTTATCTTGTATTTCCTATGATACAATATAAGTCAAAGCCCATAGAAGATATTTTCACCTCAACCAATCACACAAAAGCTTGCATTTTACTTCTTAGCCCTTACAACTTCACTTTATCTTTCTTACTCTCTTGCACACAAACATATGGAAGTCTTTCAATTAACTCCATAGGATACATACTTAATCTAGTTTAAAACGCTTAATCCCACTTAATCGCTTCACTAATCACCCTCCTATCTTAACCACCCCTTCTTAATCATACCTTATCCTACATATAAGCAACTAAACAACAATCTTTTTGATATTAGCAAAATTAGAGGTTTTAAACCCAACTTAGGGTTTCTAATTTATTAGAACACTAGAGGTTTTACTAGTTTAGGGTTTTCTAACTTTTTAAACCTACTTAACCTTTGTAAAATAAATCAAATCCTATACTTACCTATACAAAAACATACATTAGTATGCCTAATATTAACTCCAGTATGAACTTGTGATTAATACGAAAACTAGGATTTTAGCAATAACCCAAATTAGAATTTTCTAAATATTTAGAACAAAATAACAGTTAAAGGATTACCACCAACCCTAAAACCACATTTTGCAGCAAAAATGACGCTAATGTCCTTTAATTCACATAATATCAAAATTAAGGACTAACCGGGGTCTCACACAACTCTCTTACTCATTCTCTGTCTTTCAAATTTTAGGAGCCTAAGCTACTGCAATTGTGCCTAAAAGAGCTATTTGTCCATGTATTTATGGTAGGATATGAATGTTTCCTTGGTGTTGAAGGACTCGCGTAATACTACTGATCATTGGCAACGGCATCACCGCCTGCTTGATTGGATTTCCTTGACATGAAAAAACTTCTTCATATTAGCTGCTGCGTCCAATTTCAGCAGTTGCAAATCGTTGTTGGATAGGTAAGTTTAATGAATTAGTCACTAGGTGGTGTTAGGACAACCGCATGCAATTAGCACCACCAAGAGAACCTCTATTCTGACTTTTGTTTCTACTAGTAATACCTTAATATATTTTCTCAAGATATAAACACTTTTAATATATACTGACTTTCTTTGCAATAATTTTGATTGATAATATAATATGATTAAAAAAATCCGCGACAAACAAAAGTAAGCAATTGCAAGTCATATATAATGTTTATTGCGTTAAAGAAAAAACCTAGGGGTGTGTTTGATAAAACTGAAATCTGAAAACTGAAATGTAAAATCTAAATCCATTAAGTTAGTGAATTGTTCAGTACTAAATTTGATACATTTAAGTGTATATCACATTAAGTAATCAGTGAATAGTTTATCACTTATTTTTTGGAGTAAATTTGGCTTAGAAAATTCAGTGTCATTTAATAAATTCAGATGTTTTAGTTTTGGTTACCAAACACGTTCGAATATGTTAAGATTTGAACCCATTAAATTTAAGTATTGAATTGGATTATCAAATAGGGTCTAAATGGTTATTGTGCATTCTATCATTGTAAAACTTTGAAGACGTAAGGTTATTATATCTAAGTTGAGTTACGGTATACTTTACTGGAGCTGCAACATCAAGAAGAGAAAATTTTTTAGCTTGTTTCAACCCTATGCATGCAATCAAGCTTGAGCAAAATATTTGCTAAAATGGTCATTGTAGCCATTGCAAGAGTGATACCCAAGATAACCCGGTCTTCTAATTCCAAGTGGAATGAGTTGGAAGTGATGGCCTCTTACATAAATGCAAGAATTCAAGAATCTCTTAGGTCTAAACTCATATAAGTTTCACAGAAAACTTATACGGATATTTTAAGATTATTTAGGACCACTCTCAAGTATATACAAATTGAAGTTCCCAATCTAAACCTTCATTTGCTCCACAAGGAAAACCCATTTCCAATTTCAATCCAATAATATTTGCCCTCTTCATAATTAGGCCTTCTTTTTCATGCAACTTGAAAAGTATAGCTTTACTCTTCAATAAATCTTGATTTAGACCATTTTATGGGATATGAATGGCTCAATTAATGATTAACACTAATCTCTTTATTGCTGCTGCATTTTTTCATTTTAGCAACGGTTGTGTGAGGAGTTGTCGGAAGTTAGGAATGGTGGAAAAATGGGATGAAGTGGAAGGAATTAATCAATGATTGGTTTTAGATTGGAGCATTACATTAAATTAATTACCATCATAACTCCAAGTGGTGAACTTTATTCACCCCCCGAAACCATATGACTATTTCATTCCCAAGTTTTGTCATAATTAAGCAAGCTTTCACTGATGGCTTGATAAAATTTCATCAACAAAAATGAAGTTATGATTCTTTTTGCCAATGACACTTCTCAAAAGACTAATTTGTAAATCAAAATTTAGGACAAATTTGAGAAGAACCTTTGCAAGCAACATTTTGATGACTTTTTAGAGTTTAAAACATTAAGAAGTGTGAAAAATGGGAGAGAAGGTGCATATAAACACAACTTTGAAATGTTAAATGCAATTAAAAATGGACATAGAATAAATATTCATTTGTTTCATTACTTGTAAACCTTGTATCCTAAGTATTTTGAAATTATTGTTGCCAATATTTTTTCTTAATCAATACGGTGTAGTATGGTAAACTTAATTATTAAATGAATCTTTTGGCTTCTTATTAGCCTCTGATTGATGACAATTTGTCTTCGCATTAACCATTATTTTCTTCTAAACCAATATGTATAGTACAGTGTACTTTAATCAACATTAAATAATAAGGGCACAATATGAAACTTTAATCATCAATCAATAAAAGCATAATGGAAATAAGAAAAATCAAAATTACAACAATGCTTACACTTACATTTCAAAATACCAAAACTCATAATACTTTTCTATTGAATATAGAGTATAGATGATTCACAAACTTGCATATGGTATTGCTATTGGACTCTTTTAGATAACAGGTAGAGAAAGCTGGATCATCATATCCCTCTTGTGATTGTCTAGAATATATAAAATACTAATATTCATGTTAACTCCCTAAACTGCTTGCACGTAAATCAGTAATAAAGGTAGGGAAAATGCCGGTTTTCATCCCCAAACTTTGGGGTAAGGACACATTTCGTCCCTCAACTTTTGAGCACGACACATTTGATGTCTGAATTAATAATTTTTTACCAATGTCATCCTCAAACGGCAATTTAGCCAATTTTTAACGGAACTGGTCACGTGAAAATCACATGACCGTTAAGTAAACTTAAATCACATTTTTAACAAAACCTGCAAGTTTCCCATAAAGAGCTGGTATGTTATGGGCAATTTATTATTTTTTTTAACTTTCACATATTTAATTTATGTTAAATACAAAACATACTAGTTTTCATTTGAACGCTATTTAACCAATTTTTCCTATAAAGAGTTGGTATGTTTCCCATAAAGAGCTGGTACAAAACATACTACAAAACCTGCCAGTTTCCCATAAAGAGCTGGTATGTTATGGGCAATTTATTATTATTTTTTAACTTTCACATATTTAATTTATGTTAAATACAAAACATACTAGTTCAATGGGTAAAAATATGTTATGAATAACTCAAAGTTTATACTTTTAATAGTTCAATGGGTAAAAATATGTTATGAATAATTGAAGGGCCAAATTTTTACTATTCAAATAGTTCAATGGCTGCTCAAATAATTTGCTCTTATATAAATAGTAAAAGTATGCAAAGTATATGTAATTTTTAAATTCTGAGGGGAGCTTTTTGTAACTATTAAAAATCTCAAGGGATGTTTGTGAAATTATCCCTTTTCATTTTTCATGCTGATTATTTCTTTTCTCGCCTATTTTTCATTTTATCCTTATTTTTAGCTTTTTTTCCCCCTTACGTACGGGACGCAAGTGTTTATTGATGGATGCTTAGTCAAAATTGCCAAAAGTTGACTGATTGCATGCAAGAAACTGGCAGGTTTTGTTAAAAATGTGATTTAAGTTTACTTAACGGTCATGTGATTTTCACATGACCAGTTCCGTTAAAAATTGGCTAAATTGCCATTTGAGGATGACATTGGTAAAAAATTATTAATTTAGACATCAATTGTGTCATACCCAAAAGTTGAGGGACGAAATGTGTCCTTACCCCAAAGTTTGGGGATTAAAACCGGCATTTTCCTAGTAAAGGTATTACAAAACTATTGCTTCATGTAAAACTAGGTCAAACTATAATTAATTTAACTTAATCCATCTCATGATTAATTTCACCTAATGCAACACTTGATGTAAATATTAGGCATCGTTCTGGACTTGCAATGTGCTGCAAAGGTGGGGTGTTACAATCACCCTTCCTTTAAAGAATTGCGTGGGCGCAATTCACTTACCTTACTTTGCTGCTTGGGTACACTTGTTGTGTTATTCTTGAAGTCAGTTACACTCCAAGTCCAATATAAATGTTATTGGCACATTAGAGTCTACTCGTCCTACAGAAATTCTTGAGTTTCTAAATTTTAGAAAACTCATTTAATTGAACAAGATGACTTAATAACTAAAAATATGCATATTTAGTAGTCTATATTTTGATGATATTTACCTATTTATCGATTTATTTTCACTAGTAAATGTGGGGCATAACGAAAAAATAATCGCGAACCTTTGACTAGGGATCATGTTGTTGTTTTTCATCGAAGCTGAAAATTAGTAGAAATAAAATCTAAAATTTTTTAAACTAATCCTTTGTTGAATTAATGAATGTAGATTAATTATTTAACAATAAAATCTAGTACTAGTAAAATAAGAATGATAACACAAAAAAAACATAAAAATCAAACAAAAACTTAAATCAAGCAATAATTTGTAACCGGTTCTATTTAAGTGATAAACATGTATTTCATTGGTTATGTGATATTAGTGATTGAGTTGAAGTGGGCTAGTGGTGAGAAGTTATCCAAAGGGTGAAAAAAGAATTCTAAAAAGTGACAAGTGATTATTTACACCAAACTTCATGCTCCGACTTTATTATTGTAGAGATAGAGACGTTAAATTCTCATATAGTTATGAATAATAAAATCTAATATTTGTAGGAAATTCGCTAAGTTAAAACCTTTGACTTTGAGGAACTTTAAGGACTAAACTAAATCGAAATTCACAATTGAGAAACTAAATTAAACAAGGGACTAAATCACACTTAAAAAAAAAAATATTCAACAACCTTCAAGGCAACCTACCAATTTTTTCCACCCAAAAAAATAAAAAAAAAAATAGTTTCCAGATGGTAGAGGTATCAAGTAGTATTCTTCCACGTAAGCGCAATGACGCATCCGGGGCTAGTTTAGTCATCATCTCTAGTCGCGCGCGTGAGTATGAAGGCGCGTGGTACGTGGTGACGCGGCATTTCCACGTGAGGTTCATTTTCTAACTTAACAACGTAGTTGTCACTATTTTCCTTCTGACAACCCGACCCGGTTCACATGCTTTTCAGACCCATTTAGAAAATGATTTCTCTAGCCAAAGTATTGGTGTTCCCTCATGCTGTAGAATGACCAAATTATCCATTTTATTGGTTGTTTGTACTAGGATAGAATTTAAATCTAGATCACTAAAATGTGTAAAAGTATTTCACATATTAATTTGATACAAGAAACATCAACCTTTTATTACATAAACAATAACGGATTGTCAATTAAAAATAGTATTGTTACAAAAGTACTGGAGTTTAATAAAGACGAAAACATTATTAATTAGTTTGTATACATTTTTTATTAAACCAATGATGCGATGCACGAAACATGATTATATTATTTAGATAACAAATTATATTTCTTTTAAGATATGTTAAATTGTGAATATTTTGATATACTTCAATATTTTACTAGAGTAAATAAAATGAATATGTTACAATATATATATATACAAAAAACATTTAAAGATCGTGGAAGAATCAAATATTCATTTCATCACATAAATATTTTTACTTTTGTGACCTTTCTTGCTTAGGACAGTGTTAAACTTCCCATTAATTCGTATAATTTTTATTGTATGTCAATTAAATATGGCATAGAATTGTCCTCCGATTTTGAATAAATGGACTTATAATAATCTTTTATTAATTGATTGAGTAAGTCAATTCCATATTTTTTTTGAGCTTTATTGATTTTTTTTAATCTTTTCACCCTTCCCATGATGTATAACACAACGTATAGTTTTATATAATCATTTTTTTTGTTTCCCCTCCTCTCTCCTAAGCAATCGTGAAGGCAAAAGATAGGAGCAAGCAATCTTAAAATATTTTGAGACGTTATATATGCTTGCAAATTCATTACTTTTTTTTTATGCTTATGTTCATTATCATAAAAAATTCGATTAGGTACTTTAATTTCATGAGTATTTAAGTCTTAATATGAATATATTCCAATAAATGACAAATAAAAATTTTCAATTTAATGTTCGCAAAGGCCAAATTCAACGCATTTGTGAAGACCAAATTCAACGCATTTTGTGAGGAATAACTTACAAATTCAACGCATTTTCAAAATGAATTTGTTTGGATTGTATATTATTTCAATTTAATTTCACGTATCGTTGTAACTGGAAATTCCACGTTACAACGATATGTGAGGAATTTGAAGTGCTTATAAAATCAAAGAAGTGCTAAGCTAATTTCGGGGAGGGCATCTTCGTCATTTTGAAAAAAATCAAAAGCATCATCTGTAGTGGCAATAGCACTTCCTAGGGTGGCAAAAGCCATATTGACTTGGAAGTGAACTCTCCCCTTTTCTCCTAAATCCTATATAAACCCCTCGTTTCTCAGATTCACATTTGTCTTCACTAAATCTCAAATCTTCTTCGGTTACTCTTCAGTTTTTGTGCAAAAATCCAGAAAAAATGGCGTCCAGAAGTAGGGTTAGGATATCCTCTCTTCTGATTATGCTTTCCATAATCGGATTGGCTGCTGCAGAAAGTGGAACCACCGAAGAAGAATCTAAATCGGAAGAGTTTGTCGTGACTTTGGACCACTCCAATTTTCACGAATTCGTGTCCAAGCACAAGTTTATTGTCATCGAATTTTATGCTCCTTGGTAAAGGATTCTCATAAAAAGTTCCGGAATCTGATTTTTGTTTATTTTTATTTGCTTTTAACTATTTATTTCCTGCCCTTGTTTTTGTTTGTGACTTTTTAGTTTATTGGTTGGCGAAACTTGCATGTGCATGTGATCCTTGGCATGAATATTGAGGATGTATCTGTTGCGATTTGAAATTAGAATAAAAGAGATTAATTTCAGGAAGGGTGCTGAGTTGTTTATTCATTTCTGTGTTATAAATGCTAGGATTTATTGTTTCGTTTCTTGGAGTACTTTTCTTACATTTTCTTGGAATTAGAAGTGGATAAGATTAATTGTTTGCATGTTGGAAGAACTTGGGGTTTTGTCTGGATTGGTAAATTTGGATTTGGGATGATGGGTTTGAAATTCTTGTACTTAATTAATTATTCTGGCTATTGTTTTCAATGTCAGTAGAAGGAGAGTATATTGGTTTTGTTTGATTTGATTTGGGGATATATTTTAACAAGGAATGCCAGATATGGAGGAGGATTGCGGAATTTGATTTTTTTTTTTTATTGGTAGGAAGAATTGAATTTGGTTGTTTTAATTAGTTTTGGAAGATTTTGAAACCCGCAATAATTAAACCTTCAAGCAACTTTGATGGAATTGATGTTTGAATTTAGAACGAACCAATTTTTCTGAAATATTTCCACACAAGATTGACTGTAAACATTATTTCGTTGTTTCTCGCTTCTTCTTCTTCTTCTTTTCAAACTAGGAATCCTAAGTATCTAAAGCTATTAATTATGCATCCATTGTAACAGGTGTGGGCACTGCAAGAAACTAGCTCCAGAGGTAATTTTTGATTGATTGTAATGAATTTTTTTTCCTTACATATACAAGTGTTGGCTGCTAGAATTATCATATATGGCTGGTTTAAAAGATGACACATTAATTTTCAGTACGAGAAAGCTGCATCAATTTTGAGTAAGGAGGATCCTCCGCTCATCTTGGCCAAAGTTGATGCCAATGAGGAGAAAAATAAGGCTCTTGCAACTGAATTTGGTGTCAGCGGTTTCCCCACTATCAAGATCTTGAGATTTGGAGGTAGCGTTGTTCAAGATTACAAAGGACCTCGTGAAGCTGATGGTATTGTTGCTTACGTGAAGAAGCAAAGTGGTCCTGCATCAGTTGAAATTAAAACTGCTGAAGATGCTACCTCATTTGTTGATGAAAAAAAGATTGTTATTGTAAGTTCCATCCTCCACCCCTTTGGAAAATCAACTGAGAAAAAGGGCAGCCTGGTTGTTGATCTTCCTTTATAATCGTCTAATCTTAGCTTACACTAAAAATGGTCTCCATATCTGTTCTAATAGGTTGGGGTGTTTCCCGAGTTTTCTGGAGAGAAGTTTGACAACTTTACTACTGTGGCTGAAAGGTTGCGTTCTGATTTCGAGTTCGGCCATGTTTTGGATGCCAAGCTTCTACCTCGTGGAGAATTATCTATTTCGGGTCCTACCGTTAGGTTGTTTAAGCCATTTGATGAGCTTGTTGTTGATTTTCAGGTATAGTTTAGTTTATTGTGTCTTTTGGATGGTGAACAACTATCACTACTTTCCGCACAGATCACTAATTGAATTTTTTTGTGGGATGCTAGGAATTTAATGTGGATGATCTTGTGAAGTTGATTGAAGAGTCTAGTGTTCCTTTGGTGACTCTGTTTAACAATGACCCAAACAATCATCCTTTTGTCATAAAGTTCTTCAATACAGAAAATGACAAGGTGAGATGCAATTCAAACTCTCTCCATTGGTCCTGCTGAATTTTATATTTTCTTTTTTGATCTCTTTAGCCTTGTTTAAGTTGGCAAGATTGTGATTGCATGTTTTTTGGATGTTTTTTCTTTCAACCTTTTTGCTCTAAAGGAAGTGGGAATCAAGTAAAAGCACTGGATCTACATGGTTTCAGTTGACTATACCATTACTCAAAAATAGCATAATTTGTTCAAAAATTTTGTGATTCACTTGAGTCTTAATCTTGAACTGTTATTTGACTTTGTAACCTGATTGCCGCTTTCCACCTCTCGCAACCCTTACCCCTTTCAATCCGATGTTGACCAATTTCTTGAATGTTTTAATAGATATATTCCATTGTAGTTTGGGGATTATGGTTTTTGTTGCACGTATTATTTGACAGCTAATCTGTTATCTGAAATAGTAAACCTTCTTGACATATTCCTCTTTGGCTTTTTAAAGGAAATGTTTGTTTTTAATTTCCTTTACTTGCATATGCATTGACACTTTGTGTTCCAAATGGGCAGGCAATGTTGTTTCTGAACTTCAGCAGTGAGAACATTGATGCTTTTAAATCAAAGTATCGTGATGTCGCTGAGCAATACAAAGGAAAAGGCATAGGCTTTCTACTTGGTGATCTTGAGGCCAGCCAAGGTGCTTTCCAGGTTGGTATTGTTTTACTGCATAAATCTTATTGATTTTGATCTATTGACACACTGACAACACCATTGGCTTTGATGAGCAGTATTTTGGACTCAAGGAGGACCAGGTGCCTCTCATTGTCATACAGACAAATGATGGAGAGAAGTATCTCAAAACTCACTTGGAGCCTGATCATATTGCTTCTTGGGTGAAGGATTACAAGGTACTTGTGCTTGATTTCTTCTTCCTTTTATTGTTGCCATTTTTGGAGGAACCCCATTTTAGGAAATGAGTCTTCTGGATGGATGGGAAATGTAGGAAAACAGTAGTTGCCTATTAAACTACATTTTTTTTCATTTTCATTTGTTTGTTTATTTTGTGTTTATTTTGGGGCCATATAGCACATATCAGTTCATATTTTCTCAAGGGAACTGGCAATCAGTTTTAATTACAGATTTCCTGGTTTTCTTTAACATTTGAAGAATGTATTTACAGGATGGACATGTGAAACCTTACAAAAAGTCAGAGCCCATACCAGAAGTTAACAATGAACCTGTTAAGGTCGTGGTAGCTGACACACTCCAGGACTTCGTTTTCAATTCTGGGAAAAATGGTATGCAGGATTAATTTCAGAGTTTGAGTTTGTTTCTCGGTTGCTAATTTTTCCTGCTAGTTCCAATCAAACATACATTGGTTGTCTATAGGCTGTTCTTGATGTTTTTCCTTTTTTATTGAACTTTGCTTCAGGGAAAAAAAAAATGAAGAAAACATAATGGATATTTAAAGTAAAGTGAGGAGAACTTTTTTTTTTTTTTGAATGTGCTGCTGTCACTGTCTCTCTGTGTCTTACCCTTCTTTTGTTGGGGTTAAGGGAACCTGCCATATAATTTTCCTTGTTTTAATCCTTAGATTTCAATTTTTTGTTAATGTTATCTTCTTGCTTTCTTGTTTCTTAGCTGAGAATTGATAGCTGTGTCTCTCCTTTGTGTTTCTGCATTGCTGTGTTTGTGGTATGTGCACGTGTAGAGGATGGGCACATGTGCAGGGATAGGTGTGCAAGCAGAAATGTTGGGCATAAATGGTCTATCTATCCTTTCAATTGTTCTATAGCTGTGGCTGAATAAATGGTTATAATGGTTGAGGCCATTATAGCAACGTGGTCATTACTTAAATGCTTTGTGATTGCTGATTTATATGCTTTATTTCTGGATCAGTTCTACTGGAGTTTTATGCACCATGGTGTGGACACTGCAAAAAGTTGGCCCCAATATTGGATGAAGTTGCTGTCTCACTTGAAAATGATGCTGATGTGGTCATTGCAAAAATTGTGAGTCTGTTTACATCTTAGAAATCTTCTACTTAGTAATTTGGTTTAATCTTGTCACAGTCCACCCTTTATTTGTTACTAAATCTTGACAAATTTTGCTTTTTGTGAATTTTGGTGCATGCTGTGCAATTCCATCAGCACTGTTCTTTGCTTCATCTTCATCTCTTGTTGGAGCTACTTTAAGAGATTGGATTGTGGAAAAAATTGTTTTAAAGATAAGCAGCACATCTTTGTTACAGAAATTTGTGAAAGCTAAAACTTGTTTCAAAAGATCTCTAATGCTAATTTGGGTTGGCTTTTATCAGATTCCAATAAGCTAAAATTAGATTTTAAAAGCAAATTAGAGCGTCTTAAACATCTGTAAGCTTGAAAGAGGCTATAATCAATCTTATTGGTTGGCATGGTTTGACAACCGGGTAAATCTAAGAATAAAATCATGCACAAATTGTCTAGAAAAATAGTGCAGTTGAAGTTACTGATGTTGCACTTTTAATTTGTCCTCCTTTAGCTGCTTTTCATTGCAATGTGTTTTTTTTTAAGCAAAAATGTTACATTTAACTTGACTTCTGATCTGTAGGATGCTACTGCAAATGATATCCCACAAGGAACGTTTGACGTCAAAGGTTACCCAACATTGTATTTTAAATCAGCAAGTGGAAATATCTTGCAGTATGATGGTGACAGGACCAAGGAAGACATGATTGAGTTTATTCAGAAGAATCGAGATAAGGCAGCTCAGCAAGAATCTGGAAAAGATGAGCTCTGAAGAAGGTCATAATGTTTCAAGGTACCATTTTTAACCAAAATATTTTAGGTTCATCATCTGCTAATCGAAAAACAGATGATGCCTGGATATTGCTCCTTTATCCTCGTTGACTAAGATGTTGCTGGTTTTTTTTTTTTTAACACATCCCTTATTCTCCTGCACATGGTTAACCTAGACACTGTTCCAGATAAAAATGGTAGTTGGTACTCAATCATTGTAGCTGTAATCTCACTCAGATGCAACAAATATGTACCAACTATAAACCGAGTAAATCAAGATACCACTTGCACAAGCACACACGCAAGTGCAGAACTGGAGATTTACAATTTACAAGCTTAAAATCATATGCCATGCAAGAGAAAATTCTGGCTTCTGGAATTCTTCTGTGTAAGCTTTTCCAAGTCCTGTAAATAGAATGGACCTGGGACATACACCATACTAAGAGAAAATACACCTGCTTTTCTGAACATGCACAGGAAACATTTGCTGTAATCTTTTGACATTTAGAGCTCATACACCTAATTCCAGAGTAAATTCTGGTTTTGCAAATCGTGCAAGTTTTCAAATTCTGTATCAATAATTGGATTTCGGTGTATGCTTTATGTGAAGAATACTCTCGTGCATTTGAGCAGAGCAATTCACTTTTTGGCTGTTGCTTTAATTTCATGAGTTTTGGCAATATGTTTTCGACAAGAAGCTATATTTGTACTACATGATGTTTATAAAACAAGTTTATGGTCTACTCTAAATGCAATTACTTTCTGCAAGTTACATCATTAAAACATGGTTTTCTCCACGATCTGGTACCTATTTATTCTACGAGATTGAGATCTGGAACTGGCTTCCGAGAGATGCATGTCTTCAAACCAAATTGTGCCACTGCTATTTCTTTGAATATCTCAAGTAAATTTATGCTGCAACGTTTAGTGGATGATGTAATCTCTCTGGTGGATACTTTCTTTTCAATTCTTTTGAAGATATGCATCTACTTCTCCATTTTTACGAGTGGCATTAATTAAATTCTTCCTCTTTTCTTTGCAGGCGCAGCATTTTTGTTGTTAAAGAAGTGGTGCACCTAATGAACAAAAGGAGTTACTTTTTGGCAGCCTTCGCCAAACTGTTGGCATTAGAAAAAAGGATCTGTCATCATGCCCTTCTGCTGCTGCCTTTAAATAAATACCTGTAGTGAAGCAGGTTTGTTACTTTAGTTTATCATAGAGATTAGTGTAAGTTGGTTGCGTACTAGTAATTTTATTGAACTGTTTCTTTAATATATAATCACATAGCCTGTTGCAGTTGCTAAACTTCTCTCCCCCCAAAAGTTGTTGTATTGACTCGTGAAAGAAAACCCTCCTCAGGGCTTTCTTTTTGTATGCCTCTGTCTCGAGTAAACTTGTATGGTTGGTTGGGAGTGGTTTGTATTCTTTTCACTTGGTTCTTCTCATATGATTTTCCGCAAATTTCGAGATGGCCAAAAGTTTATGGTGACCATTGGTGACCACCTAGACTAAGAAAGCTGGAATGGGAATATTAACCAAGATATGGCCTGTCTACTACTACAATTTAAACCAACGGTAATTAAGGTAGTTTTATAAACTTGAAGCCCTAAACAACTATAAGCTGCCAAGAAAATAAAAACCCCTCCCTCTCAGAAATCGACACAAACAAATACAATCTTCAGGCTTCTTGTTGGAAAATGGGATGGCCAGCTCCGCCAGAGAGTTGCCCTTCATCCCTGGCTTTTCCCCACTCGTGTAGCCTCAGGTGAAGTTCAGCAGCAGCAATCAAGAAGTGAACAGCCTGTGTTGCAGATAATGTCTCAATTATACTCTTAAGGGTTCTCAGCCTAAGATTATCAGCCTTTTCTAAGATCTTCTTAAACCCTTTCTCCTTGGGATTCAGACTTGACTCAGCCTGGCTCTGTTCGGCTTCGTGATCCCTTGCTTTCGTTCCCTTTTCTTCTTCACGCAGTGCCTCACTCACCAAATGACTCAGCTCCACCATGTCTGCACCGGCCGCCTTCTCCTGCTGCTTGGCCATCTTTCCAGTTATTTCCTTCTCCTCAATGATTGTATTCTTCTGCAGCTCGTCAATTAGACTGATTTGACTCTGTGTCAAATCGCCAAGATCATGCTTAGTCAATTTTCCCTGCATCCAAACATTGAATTTGGATTCGAACTGTAAACTTGATTTTGAGTAGAGAAGATGGATAGCCATGGTGGGTCTCCATCCACCAATCCAAAGGAATGCATCCTCAAGAGAACTCGTCCATGGGGGTGACAATATTTGCAATATATTTTTGTCTGCCCATTCTGACTTGGTTTTGTAGTACTCTTCATAGTGTTCGACCACGCGTTTCACCAAGTTGCTCAAATTTGTTGCCGTGATCCCGTCTGTTGGTGGTGGTGGTGATGAGGAGGAACAAGCCGTGATCCCGTCTGTTGGCGCTGTTGGGGATGAAACTTGTTCTGATGCAGTGATGAGTTCTTGAAGATGCTGGTTCTGCTGCTTCTTCCACGTCTCATAAAATTGTTCAAAGTCTTCCTCTGTTTGTTGTGCCTCGTGATTTCCATTTCCGGTGGCCATGCTGATAGTATGCATATGTGTCAAGGAAAGTGAATTTCACACACACACACACACACAATCTCAGAAAAGTTGGCTAAACAATGAGATACCTAGACCCCATATTTATAATTGACGAAAAAATAAGTGATGAAAAAAAAAACCCCATTTATCAGAGAAAATTATTCTCTGTAGAAAAAACTCTTCAACTAAAACTTCCTTTAATTCTCCCATGAGAGAGAGATCAAATCTTCGTAATCTTTCTCCATGGAAGGAGCCTTCTCTATAGTTTCTTTTTATTTATGTGAATAAAATCTCCTCTAAGATTTTTTAGTGAGAGTTTCTCCTCTCCTTATGATTATCCAGTGAGAGTTTCCTTTTCTCTTAAATTTTTTAGTGAGAGTTTTACTCTCTTCTAGAGATTTCTAGTGAGAGTTTTTGATAATTTTTTTATTTTTCTTTTATTAGATCTGAGTTTTTTCAGATTTTGATTCTCAAATCTGAAATTTCTTAGATATATTCGATAGATCTTATCATAATATCGGGACTTGAAGCAGTTAATCAGCAGATCTAATAATTGGAGGCATGCATAAATATCCATGGAACTACAATTATTTATCTCATTTTTTTTTAAATTTGGACCTTTATAATGTAATTTTTATTGTTTTTCAGATTTATAGTATTCTTTCTTAGGATATATTCTTTGATATCTGAGTATGTTTGACGATGTAATTTTTGCTATTAGTACATATTTTAATGATATTATGATGTTTTATCAAAAAAAAGTAGAAAATTCTAAAATTTGTTTCGCAATTTAATATCATTCAAGAGTGTTTTTTAATTTTTTGTCTATATCATAGACAGGAAAGCTGTCGCGGTGCTCTCATCACATGAATCATTTCCCCACGTAAATGCAAGTGGACAACATCGGAGTTAACTAATCTCTTCCCCACGTATTAATTTTATATAATGTTATTAAATTGGGATAATTTCTAAAACCTCCTCTGAGGTTTTCAAATAGTTACAGCCACATCCCCTGAAGTTTGAAGATTTAGACTAAACTCCCTCACCCTCAGTATTATGCAAAGACTATATAGCCCTCGTAAAATCTTGATCTATTCATAAAGAGCTTTTACAGAAAACTAAAAGCACAAAAAAAAAAAAGAATCTCCTAAACTGCTTTTTGTTTTCTAATATATATATATATATATATATATATATATATATATATATACACCCTTAATCTCACCTCACTACTGATCTTTATTTATAACAAGCAACTTTCAAGTCCCAATTATATGCTCATCTTATTAATTTTAACCAGACTATTATCTTTTTATTAAACCTCAAATTCATCCTCCACAATTGAATTATATTCCCAATAATACAATCATCAAATCTCATCAATTTTTCCTTAAATAGGGGTACTTTTCTTTCTATAAATTATTAACTATATAGTTTCAAGAAACGAGATGGAGCCAATATATGGGAGTATTCGCTGTATTTTTTTTTTCACTTACATTATTGATTGCTATCTAGTTATACTTTGTCAGTGAGGAATGTAATTATTGAAACTTGATTGAAATTTTCAAAAACCTTAGAAAAAGTTTATGAAGTTATCCCTTTTACGCTCCATCGCTCTCTTAGAAATTTCTTGTATTTATAAATATTATTGTCACCAAGCGGGCAAAGATACTTTGTAGGCTGTGCCTTTTTAGTCGATCCTAGGCAAGTGAACATGCGCTCTTAGGTGGACCAAATGCAGTTTGAGCATGTCGTAAGCCGTGAACTTCGCAGCAGCGGCAAAAAGAAAAAGGAATAGAAACAAGAAATAAAAACTGCTGGCTAGCCGTCAGAAGCAAATTGGCAATGCACAATTTCCAAAAGAGTATATCAAATACAGTGTATGTGCAGTGAACATTATGAGACAATGGGCTTGCGGTCGAAAGTTTCAATGTGGTATTCTGGGGACATGCAGTCGCTTAGGATATGGGGCAGAGACGGTAATTAAGAAGGACCGTCCTGAATAGTTCCTTCGCAAGCTGTTGCCTATCATGCATCCACATTGAAATGCTCTCGTTCACTCACTGAGCATGAAAAAATTTTTTTAAAAATTGCGTTAGCCTAATAGATTCCGCTACCGTTAAAACACCGTTCCAAAAAAATCTCGTTCAAGTTGATTGGGTATGATTGTCCATTAAAACTCAAAGTCTAAAATTCTCCCTCCAAAAATTAATCTCTTACTTTCCATCCAAAAATTGTTAATATAACTCAATAACTCCAGAATCAGGGCAAAATAACATTAAAGAACAAAAAAGTTGTAGACGAGGAGTGCCAAAGAAGAGCCAGGAAAATGTATTATCACCCATCAATGATTACACTAAGTAGAAGGAAAAACTACTTGCTGAAGGAAAATGTGTTGGAGATCTGATAATAGAAGTTAGTGGGATTTAAGACAGAGAAACACCCAATTGCATCCACATAAACTCTTCAGGTAACAATGTTGCAAGCCAATAATTTAATTTTCATTTTTTGGTGAATAGTGTCCATCTATTTTGCTTGTAGTCTCTATGGAAACCCTTTGAATGGTAGAAGTTAAATTAGTTGATGGACTACACAAGGAAGGAGGGCAAAGAAAAATTTTGCATGCCAAATGTTTGCAAATAGAAAAAAGAACTTTCAAACCAATTAGTAGAAAGAGCTATTACTAGGGGATATGCAGGAATGTTTGTCTACAACAACAACAGCAGATCAACAATGTAGTCAAGGTTTCAGGCACATAAAAGAAACGAAAATTTTCAAGTTATATTTTTCATTTGTGTCAATTAGTATGGACATTTAATGGCGTAGATAGAATTACTGGGTGTTTGTGGGTGATTACAACAAAATAAAATAGTAAGCAAAGTGAATGATTAGGATGAATTATAAGATGTTCCAGTGAATGTGCCTTTACATTAATGTTGGATAGAAAAATAATATTTGTAATTAACTGGTGGTAGTGGAGAAACATTTTCATGCAGTTGTAAATTAATAACCACTTACACTAAAATGTTAAATCTGCTTAAATAAGTCACAATGGAGGGAAAATAGAAGGAATAGAGGCCAACAAAAAGAGAGAAGTGCACACATTAATAATCATTAATGAGTGGAATCACATGTTTGAAGATTAGTACTTATTCATATAATAGCTGTCTAGTAATTGAAGTGAATTACTTCAAACTTAATTGATATGAGTATTTGAAATAATTTATATAAATTAGGTTGAATGTACATATTGTTCTTTATGCCTTATATAGTGCAAAAATATAATTATAAGATGTCTTAGTAGTGTGCCTGTACATCATATTAGATAACTATTATTTTTTATGAATAAACAGTGACTGTGGAGAAATACTTTTATATAGTTGTAAATTAGTAATCAATTAACATAATGCCCATGTTAAAGAAAGGTGTGAAGGTTTGACAATAAAGGAAAAAAAATACAAGGAAATGCACGCATTAAATATTAATGGTGGTCCTTGTTTGTACAATAGCAGTATAGCAATTGAAGTGGATTGCTTCAAAGTTGATTGGCATTAATGTAAATTCTAATTTTTATGTGTTAGGTTAAATGTACATATTGTTCAATATGCCTTACTTACTGGTAGAAAATAGTTACAAGATGTCTTAGTTAATATGCATGCACATCATGTTGGAAAAGTATTATTATTGGTGAACAATTAGTGACAATCGACAAATACTTTTATGTGGCTGTAATTCAGCAATGAAGTAATAGGATGATGTTAAAGCAAGATCTAAGGGATTTATAATGAAAGGAAAAGAAATAAAAGGAAGAAAAGTGAGGTGAAGTGCACACACTATTAATTTGATAATTATTATTGCATGTTTGTAACTTGGTACCTATTTGTACATTCCTAGTCTATGGGATTAAATTTGATTGAATAAGTGTAGGTTGTAATATGTATGTATTAGGCTAGATGTACTCAATGTTCAGTATGCCTTACTCATATTTGAATCTAGTATATCATATTTAGTTGTGATTTTATAACGTCATATGAATGCCAGGAAAAAAAGAAGTGGGCTGTGACAGTTGATCTCTATCAACCATCCCTAAACAATGTAATATTTTTTAAATATTTTGTAGCTCTATGTAAACTTTTTGTACATCCTTACAACAGAAGTATGATATTTTGTTACTATTTATATGGGTCCCATATGTAATAATTGTGCCTCTGTTGTTAAGTTTTACAAGTAATTCATGTAGAGTTACGATTTGTTTAAAAAATGTTACTTCGTTTAGAACGGTTGTGTTGAACAAAGTAAACAGCCTTTATAATTTGCATGAGCAGTGGCGAGATGGTACGGAAAAGGACAAAGAAGAATCCAAGTGAAAAGGAAGAAATATAAATAAGGGGAACCACTAAACTTGCAGAACCAATCCCATCATTTATAATTAAAAAGGAAAAGAAGAAACCAACTTGAGAAGAAGAAATGGAGCAAGTGAAACCCAGCTAACAGTATTGTATACCTCTTTTACCTTCCTTTTATAGATTTTTGTTATCACAACATTTGTAAATTTTCAATTTCGATTTATAGAAAATATTGTGTAGTGATAGGTAATAATCCTTGTAGATATCGTTGTAATCATTGTAGATTTTTGTTCAATTTGCAGATTTTTTTGAAGCATTATGTATATCTATTATAATTGTTGTACATATTGTTATAACTAGAGCATACATTTGATTAATTTTTTTGTTCAATTTTTAGAAATAATAAAATTATCTAATAAAGAGGCATTTTGTTATATTTATAAATTTAATAAGCTCCTTCATTCTTCATTTTTTTAGAGGAATCCCTTCTTCGTTTTAAATCACACATCATCTCTTTTTATGTTTATGTTATTTTTATATGCATCATACCTAATAAACCCAAGGATATTTGTTCAAAAAGCAATTAAATCATAGAAGTATGCCAAAATTGACATCCCAACCATGTTTCTAAGGTTTTTAGCTTGAGGTTTGATAAAAATGGAAACGAGTGACATTATGGTTGGGTGTTACAAATTTGCTATGGGTAATTACTACTTTTTCAAATTATAATATATTGACAACTAAAATTTTACCTAAAACCATTACTTCCATAATAGTGATAGATGACTAGTTAAATTTTTGTTCAATCAGTATGTATGTAACTTATAAATAACCAAATGTAACTAGTTTCCACCAATTTGTGAAACAAAAATCTTTATTTAACAACAAATAGTATTTAAACAGTACTTAAATACTAACTAGATTTATAATACTAATAAACAAAATCTAAAATTAGCAATTTAACTTTTTTCCTCTAGTACATTTTAAAATAGATTGAACATATGGTAATGCATTAAGAACTAGGTACATTCGAATAAGTGTTATGAGTCAGGCACAATGAAACTATCTAATTATCCAATCTAATTTCTTTGCTGCACCAGTGTTGATTGATATCCATTGATTCGTCAGGAACCTGTCTTTGCTCTTGACATGCTGCAAAATATAGGTGAAGAAGATATAACGTATTAACAATTACATACAGGACATAGTAATCAAACCCCAATTTGTATACCTATATGAACTCTATGAAACCAATGAACAACTATATAGTAAATTCATTCTTGCATCACATGACAGTGTGCAAGGACTAACAACCAATTACAAATTCAAACAATAGACTAACTTTTATAAATTTATGACCATGTAAGCATACATAATATATAACACTACTCCATACCTACGAACAACGTATACACTCCACAGAAAAATGTTAATATCAACTATATCAAAGTTTTTAGAATACATTCCAACTCACGTAACTATTTTTTGTTGCGCTATATCTAATCTCCTTTTTACAAATATACATAGTCAAGTAACTAACACCTAACGTGATGTACATTTTTGTAAATTGATTGTACCTTATAGATCATCCTATGTAAGGTGCTCACAAACAAATTAGTACTACTTATACAAGTAAAATTACACATCCATTATAGAGAAATGCATAGTTGATTAAAGGGCCAATAACCATTCCAAAATTATGCGCACCATTGTACTACCTTTTATAGATATACACAGTCAAGTAACTAACATCTAAGATGTTGTACATTTTTGTAAACTAATTATACCTCATAGATCACCCCGTGTAATGTGCTTATAGGCAAATTAGTATTAGCTATACAAATAAAATTACACACCCACTGCAGCCTGCAAGGAGATGCACAAATGGGTCAAAGCACCAATAACCATTACAAATATATGCATATCATTGCACTATACATGTGGCTGCGATAACTAATTGCAATATGCATGTGGACAAATAACTGCATGTTCAACAATTTCTATGCATCGTACTTAGTCGGTTATATGGTGTACATTATTTCAACCAAATTATACATTCACTAAGTATTTATATACATGCCACTTATTGAAGTAAACTGCAGTGTATACAAGATAATTTATTGGCCGATGTTACAATGCTAACATTGTTCTTATGGCTGGTTGGATGTGATTCCTATGTTTTCTGGTAGTAGTGACAGTAATAAACTAGCCTACACAATACACGAATCACTGTCAATTAAATACAACAAAGGAGGGTGCTATATAAGCATAGGAATGGTACTCAAATCTTTTTCAACAAGTTACAATTATAGGTTATTTGGATTAATAGTGAGACTGTATTGCTAGCTTTTCGTTCTGAAATTTTCACAAAACGCAGCAAAAATATTGTGAGTGAAAAAGGTTTATTTACAACAACTTATCAGTCATAACAAGTACCTTTGATGATTGTAAAGAAAGTTATGTTGCACCCTTGACAAAACTATATTTGTTGTAAAATTTATAGACATTATCTTCTGTGTCAAATTCCATTCCTAATTGTGGAGTTTCATCTTTTGTCCACTTGCTTCTTTCCACAAATCCAATTCCTGAAAATCATCATATGTACATTAGTTATCATAATGTGACTTGTTTAGTATATAGGTTGTGCGAAAAGTTTTTACAGGGTTATCAATTACATATAGGGCATAGCTAATCAAACGCCAATTATACAACTATATGAACTCCATGTAGCCAACGAACAATAGTGTAGTAAATTCATTATCACTTTATATGTCATATACATGACAGTAATTAAGAACCAATAACCAAATACAAATTCAAGCAATAGGCTAACTTCTATAAATTTATGACTATGTTAACATACAAAATGTATAGCACTAAGCCATACCCACTAACAATGTGCACACTTACAGAAACATATAAATATCAACTATACCAAAGTTTCTAGAATGGAATCTAGCTCACATAACTACTTTTACTGTGCTATACAAACTATGTAAGAAAGAGAAAGTTGAAGACTTAATTGTACTCATACTAACAAATTAACAAACAACAACGATTAATTCACAAGGTCTACACTTCTAAAAACACAATGTTCATGAGGTAAATCATGTAAATTAGCACTAAATCATGCAAAAGCAATCCAATCCAAGATTTTGCACGAGTTCGAGGCTCCTACAACTAGTACAAGGGTGTGCATATCACTGCCCTCCATTTTACAATATATTACTCACCGTAATTTTCACCTAGCAAGATGTACACAGTAGGAAACACACTATGCACAACCACACACCATATGTACACTTAGTTCTTTATCGATGAGTAACAAATTACACACTTTGACAATCATGGAGTACATCACTTAGTTCTTTATGTATGTCATGCCATGTACTTACTTAATAACTAATGACTTACTCATAAATCATATCTGGTAGTGCATACTCTCTAAGGGCTGATGACCAAGTAATGAAATTTACACATGTGCACTCATACCAAACTTGTGTAACTTTTGCATCACTTTTTGTACAAATACATAAACACAATGATTGGCCATCACGTAATTGCTCATCATATATCATATGGTCCTCATGCACAGAATTTACAAATGATTTCTTTTGTCTATTACATTTGTATATTTTTTAGCCTACGAGTAACCACAATTCAATAAATGGTTTAGTGTCATTATCTTCATTGGACTCCGGCATTGTGCTTGACCACCATGCTGTATGTGATTTGCTTCAAACCACTGTTCACTTTACCGAATTTTTTGGAGACAGATATAGCTATATTTAGTATCTTTCCTATTTCATATCACCCTCAATATGCTTGGTGGTCAAAATATTGTGTGGTACAAAATTATGGTAGCTTTCTTCTTAATGATTCTATAGCTGAAATCCACCTCTAACATATGAGAGACAAAGTGCACCTTCTTCTTCTGTTCAAATTTCCTCACACATCTTCTTCCAATAGATTCCCCCTCTCCCCATCCCTCCCCCCCCCAAAACTTAATGTATACAAGTTTATGTCTCAATTGATTTTTTCCTTTCCTAGCTAGATAGAGAATGGTGTTGTGTTCAATATTATGGTAGGTGAATTTTCTCGCATTTCATTTCAAAGTCACAAACCAAATCAAAAATTCATTTCAAAAATTGAAATTTTGAAAAACCCTTTTGGCTCTAACGGAGTCTATTAGAGTAAACAATCCCTTTTATTTTTGTTTATTAGCCTAACCAATTGAAACGAGTTTGTTTTGGCTTTGGTTATTCCTTGGCGATGTGGCCATTGCTGGACCTCTTGTTTGGCGATATAAGAAGACTACTCCTGAATGGTTCTTCTGATGACCGTTTGTGCCCCATATCCCAGTGGCTTCATATGTCCGATTATATTAAATGAGGTGAAGACAATTACATGTTTCTTCCATAGCAAGTTTCCTTCAATTGTATCTGTTATAACTGAGCAGTAGGTCATCAAGGAGAGCTTTACAGGTCAAGGGATCAAATCCCTTGATATACATTCATCTCCAAGATTTTCTGAAAGTTTCACCAGCGATTACAGAGGTACCCGTCTGATCCGGTTGTGCTTTAGTCCCTTTCGAATTCTTCTTTGATTCATTTGAGCCCACCCTCTCCCCCTAGTATAGAGTAGAAGTAGGTATAAAATAGAAACTATTTTGTAGACAAAAGAAAAAAAGTATCTATCACATGTTTTCTGCTATTAGTGTATATTCATGTAATGAAATTCTGTTTTAATAAAAAAAAAAAAAGCAAAAAAAGGAACGTTCCAAGATAGACCCTTTTCATCTCCTGACTTTTCTATTTTGAGTGCAAAAGATTGTAGGCTCAGTGCCGCAAAAGAGTTCCAAGGTCAAGAATAAGAAAATCATTTTTATTTTGGTTTTCTAAACCGAAGAAAAAGAGTTTGTTTGAAATGCTATTTTCTAAAGTGTTTTTAAAAAAATTAATATAACAATTTAATATATATAATAAAAAATAATCGAAAAATATGTGCGCGCGAAAACGTACAAAATTTTTGGAGGAAAAACATACAACGGCCTTTTAATCCGATTTTCTACCTCTATTTATCCATGTCAGACATGAATTGGTCTCTGCAATTGGACCACATAAAAATGAAGACCCGGCCTCCGACAAAACCAGAGTCATCTTCGCCGGTTTGTTCACACTAGTTACCAATTCTTGTAATAGGCTTATTTGTCTTTTAAATAAATAGAAGCAAAATAAAAATCATGATTTATTTTTTAATTTTTTCTAATAGGGAAAGATGAGATTTAAGAAGTGAAGAGGGGCAGAAGAATTAAAATTCAAGAACTCTAATTCCTGAGACCTTAATCTTAGGAAATACATGATTTATTTGTCCTAAATTATAAGGCCTGCTTGGATGATGGGTTTGTTGGATGTTAATATAAAACATTATGTCACTCATTGTCAAAATTGTAGAAAATTTTTGTAAATTATAGGGCCCCTTCGGATGATGGAATAATTTCAGCAATCACCCCACAGGTTTTCAAGCAGCTTCAACCACTTCCCTTGAAGTTTGAAAATCCACACTAATCTCCCTTAGTATTATGCAAAGACTATATAGACTTCATAAAATGTTGATCTCCTCATAAAGAGCTTTTACAGAAAACTAAAAGCACACAAAAATGAATATCCTAAAATGCTTTCTGCTTTTTTTTTTTTAAAAAAAATAGTTTCACTTAACACCCTTGAAGCTTTAAAAATATCACTTGCCTTCCCTATTTTAAAAGTTTTGTAATATTTACAATCCAATTCAAAGTATATCATTAAAATACTCACTTTAGGAAAGAGAAAATGATTTCTTTCCAACAATGCCTTTTTATTGCCTTACTTTTTTTTTAAAAATTGTAAGCATGAAAAATCAAATGTTAAAAATAAAGACAAAAAAGCATGAAGATATGCTATTTTTAAAGGGGCAAAATATAGTTGCCGCAACCATGAACAATATGCTTTTCTAAATTATAAGCAAATGATAAAATTTTATTTAACATCTTTTCAAATTACAAAAAGATTTTTTATCCATTAATGTTTGTCTATTTGATACTTTAATGTCATATAAAAAGAAATAAATATGATATTATTGTTATTATTTTTGTTTTGCAAAAGCATAGATTTCTTCTGCAAAAGTGTTGCAATTTAGGGAGTTAACTATGATTTTTAAAGTTCAATATTGTGCCCATTTTCATTTATCCATATGCTTATTGTGTTCCCTTAGATTATCAAATGAGGCAAACCTTTCTTTTTATGTAAAATATTTTGAGAGAATTTATAAACTATTTAAACTCTTAAATTTTTATTTGCCTAGATCGATGACTTGAAAATTAGAAAGAAGAAAATGTTTAAAATTACATTTAAAACTTATTGGAGATGCTTCAAAGGTGAAAAAAGTTATTTTGTTCATCTTTACAATATTACAAATAGTTTTTACATGCTTTATTAATTCTTTATAATTTGTCAATATTTGATTTTGACTCCAATTATAATTAAGATTTGTTAAAGGATCTCTCAATCTCAAACTTACAGTTTTTCGTTGAAGAACACATTCATCAAGTTTTCAAATGTCAAGAGATTTTAAATTGATTTATCATTATAACTAAGGAACCACAAAAAAAGAGCAACTTTGGATTGAAAATAATTTTCTCTTTCCTAAACATAGTATTTTAATCATATAATTTGAATTGGGTTCAAAGTGTTAGAAAATTTGAAAATATGGGAAGCAAGTGATATTTTATAAACTTTAGGGGTACTAAGTGACATTGTTAGAAAACTAATAAGAGGTTCTTGAAATTGTCCCTTAATTTTATGGAATGATTTTAAATTGGGACAATTTCAAAAATCTCCCCTTAGGTTTTCAAATAGTTTCAACCACTTCTCCCCTGAAGTTTGAAAATCTACACTAATCTCCCTTGGTATAAAATCTTGATCTCCTCATAAAATATTGATCTCTCTATAAACAGCTTTTACAAAAAACTAAAAGCATAATATAAAGATTCTCCTAAACTACCTTTTGCTTTTTAGTTTGCTATATATGTATATATATATATATATATATATATACATATACACACAAACCCCTCACTAGTGATCTTCATTTACAACGAGCAGCTTTCAAGTCCCAATCACATGCTCATTTTGTTAAATGTAACCGGCTTATTATCTTTTTGCTAAATATCAAATTCATCATCCGCATTGAATTATATTCCCAATAATGTAATCATCTAATCCCATCAAATGTTTTAAGAAATGAGATTGAGCCTACGGGGTATTGATTAGACTTTTTCTACTTATATCATCAACGGTTACCTAGTCATACTTTGTAAGGGAGATTTTTGTAATTATTGAAACTTTAGAGGAGGTGGCTGAAATTATTAGAAACATTAGAAAAAGTTTATTAAAGGCCTTGCTCTTTTAAGTTGCCATCGATCTCTCAGAAATTTATTGTTACCAAGTGGGCACAGATACTCATTAGCTCCTTGAAGATATGCCATTTTAGGCACTTTTAGGCAAGTGAACCTACAATTATTAGGCGGACCAAATGCAATTGGGCAATTGATGAGTAATTGAGCGTCATAAGCCGTGAACTTTGCAGCAGTGGCCAAAAGAAAAAGCAATAAAACCAAAAAATGGCTAGCCGTCTGAAGAAAATTGGCAGTGCACAATTTCAAGAGTACGTGCAGTGAACATTGTCAGATAATCCACAATTTCCAAGAGTATGTACATGTGCAGGTCTTAATTGACCTTCATTGATGGAGTCTGTACTCACATCGAACCCCCTCCCCTTGCCTTTAGACTAGGCTAGATTAGGTTATAGGACATCTATCGTTGCGACAAAAAAAAAATGTACATGTGCAGGTTTCTTCTTCATTAGCAGGTTTCCTTCATTGGAATTTTTTTTTTTTTGGGTTCATTGGGCTGTATGTAACCAATCTTATTGGTTGTTATGGCATCATAAGTCATAACAGACCTAACCAACCTTGAATTATGCACTAAAACGATCAAAATACAGTATACCACAACACTTGTAGGTTGAATTTCAGACTCACTTTGGATTTTCTCGGTGAAGAAGTTGAATTTCAAATTAAAATTTTATATAATTATTATTCATCTAAAACTGATAATATACATACTATTAATACGGTTAATGTAGGAAGGTTTAATCTTATAAATAAAGATACAATTCTATCATCTTTAAAGAAAGACCTGGGTCCTATATATGGATTGCTATGTCATTTTGTCTTAACAAATCAATAGCTAGATACCCGAAAAATGTCCCAAATATTGGTTACTTCAAATTTTGGCGATGTTACTAATTGACATTTTTCTTCACAAAATTAATTGATTTTTTTAACAAACTTTTAAAGCATATAATTTTTTCAAGTATTAGAGTGAGGTAGATGTGCGAATCTTTTTATTGTTTAATGTCCTTTTCATTTTAAAAATTCTTTTTTTGAATCAAGTGAGATGAAACATATTTTTTTCAAACATTTTCATGGTCATTTTTTACAAAAAAAAAAAAAAGCAAAATTGGATCTCATCCCTATGGATATTTTAATCTAACAACTGCTAGTATGAGGGCATTTCCATCCTTCATCTTCCCATTAGTTTTGACCATTAGTGTAGGGGGGCAAAGTACTCAAAACTAAATGTTAGGAAGCAAAGTGATTTTGGAACCAAATGTTAAGGAGATTTACTACCATTTACCCTTTTTATTACTATCTTGTGTAGAATGTACGGTTAATTTTGACCTTCAAAATAACCATAATTTTACTATATTGATTCCAAAAGTTAAAAAAGATTCTAAATTTGGCATTGAAACAGGTAAAACTTGTCTAATTGGCCCTTTGGACAAGAATACTGGCTCCATTTTAGACCCAACTCAATTGGTTGAGACATTAGGTAGATGACCATGAAACTTTTAAAACAACTCTCAAACTCTCTGTTTTTCTCTTTCTTATTTTTAAGGTTTGGAGTCTCTCTTGAACTGAAAAAAGAAAAAAGAAAAAAAAAACTAGGTTGATAGACTTCAAAGAAGCTCAATTAAATATTAGGAACATTCATTTCACTTAGTTGCCCCATACGTGATATAGCTAAGTATTATAATGCAAAGAAAAGGTTATACGTGTTTAAAATTTCTATTAGGGTCAATTGCAAACTATACCCCTAAACTGTGCTCATTTCCAACTTTCTCCCTATACTATCAATTGTAGCAATTTACTACCTCAGACTATGAATTACTTTGACACGTCAATCCAATTGAGTTTGTTTAAAAAGCAATTTTAACCGAAAGGACAAAAGAACCGTACAAGAACTGTATTGGGTTTGCAAAGTTGGGTGATTGACGAATAGTCAATTTGAGATAGATAAAGATCCATATAAAGGGGGTTTGAAATTGTGTTATTCTAGAGGTAAAAGAGTGTGAAAAGCATGAAAAAAGAAAAAGTCAAATATGAGGGATGGAATGAATGGATACAGTGGTGGTCATAGAACTGTGATGGAATTTTAGTAGAAAAGAAGGAAAGTTATTGTGATTTAAGGTAATAAAAAAGAAGAGAGGTGAGAAATTTGGGTAGTTTTTTATTTTATTTTAATTAGGACAAAATTGTCATACCAACTTCTTTTGAGGAATCTACGATAAAATGTTAGTAGAAGGTAGTAAAATAAAATAAGGAATAAGTCACGACCCTAATAATAATAGAGTTTAAGGGTGCACTTTGCAAAAGGAGTAGTATAATTGGCAGAATTGCTTTTGTTCTTCTTAGCTCTCAGGTCCATCCTAAGTGATTAGTTTAGGGTCAGCCTACTATTTTGTGGCCCAACAAAAAAAAAAGCCCAACCTTGTTAATGGGACTTTGATAAAGGTCTGAATTCGAAGGCTTGGTTCTTTTTCTGGTTGCTAAGTTCAAAGTTTTCGTTTGCAGGCTATATTTTGAAACCCAAAACGAATAATGCTTGGGTTAATGGTCATTGGCATTCGACTAATAGTAATTTACCTGTGATGTCACAAATACATCATAAATATAATTGATAATTATCAATTAAAAATATGCAACTAGATGTAAAAAACTTTACTTCATGTTACACATAATTACATCAATCTACATTATGATCTTTAAAGTATTGCTTGCTTGAGCTTCGAAAATTATATTTATTAAATAAAATGTAAAAGAATCCTACATCATTAATATGTTAAAATTTAAAATTTCAAAATTGATATGGACAGAGTAATTTGTAAGATAAGTTCGAAAAAGAAATAAAAGTTAATGACATAGAAATAGGATACATTCTCAGAGAGAAATGTAATATGAGAAGAGAGAAGAATAAAGTACACTAGAGGTCGCTAATATTTTCAGAAGTATTATTTTACCAATTCAACTATGTATTTTTAGGACAAACTCCGCTGTGCACTTCTGAACTGGTATCATTTTTCCACTTTGCACCTAAAACTTCAATTTTGAATACTTTGCATCCTAAAACTCTCAAATTTTGGACACTTTACACCCTAAAATCTCAAGTTGTCCTATTTAAGCACAATCAACGGCAATTTTTGCAATATTAACATCATAGAGGACCCAATGAATCAATGATAATGTGCCAAAAATAATCAAAAGGTGCCAAGGTATCATAGCAAAAATAAAATAATATATCATCATTAATTTACACTATATTTTATCTTGTTAATTTTACTAATAATATTAGTAATTAAGACCATATAAATAAATGATAATGTGCTAAAAATGGTATAAAAAAAAAGCTAAGGGATCATAGTTGGAGCAAAACAATACACTGTTATTAATTTTTACTGCCCGTTTATCTCGTTAATTTTACGAACGTAATTATTGATTGGACTTAAGTAGGACAAAATTAAGAGTTTAGGATGCAAAGTGTAAAGTGAGAAGATGATACAAGTTCAAGAGTGCAAACTGGAGTTAAACTCCAATTCGAGTTTAAAAAACACTTAATTAAGATTTTACTTTGAAGGGGCAAAGTGAAGTTAATTCGTAATCAATTCGTGACATATAGTTGAAAATCTTATCCATGAATTTTACTATGATGAATCCGTAAAAGCACAGCGTAATGCTGAAAGTGGTGTATAATTTTTGTGACATAATAATGTCGTGGAACTAGATTACAAAATCATCTGTATCAGCCCATACCATCTAATCTTCTATGTCATTCCAATTTTATCATGGAACTAGATTACAAAGTGATAAAAAAAAAAAAAAAGATTACAAAGTGATGTGTACCATCCCTTGCCATTTCATTTTTTCTTTGTTGTTCCAATTTTATCGACTCATACGATCTATATGTATTCCAATAAAAATGAATTTTCAAGACAAATATGAAATATCTACCTCCACCAGACCCAATATTTTATGAAGAAAAGATTTAAAACGATTTTTTAAAACAAGTATGTCACTCATTTAGTACGGAAAAATACGAAGTAACTATTTATGGTGGAATACCAATTCAAGGCTCATTAATTTAGGATAAATAATTGTATCAAATTTTAGGATAATTGTATTAATTTATGCACAAATTTCTTCTTAAATACTAAAAACACTGATTTAACATTGAGGAATTAGATAACTAGGTAAAAGTTTAAACCGAAAAAGGATTTAGCCCATTTGTTAGCACACCAAATTTACATGATTTGCATTTAGGCACTTTTAACTATTCAACCTCACTTTTACCACACAAAAAAAAAAAAAAAAATGGTTGAGGTCTCTCTTATTTAGTGCTTGAGGGGTACCTTCAGACAAATCCGACGAAAAATAAGACGAGAAAATATCACATCTTAAGTATCAGTATGCACTAAAGCCCTTAACTTTCACCCAAAAAAAAAAAATTTGAGTTCTCACTTCCTTGTAAAACTTTAATGTAACTTATTGTATTTGTTTTAGAAAAAAATGACCATCCCCCTCCCCCTACCACCTGCAGCACACCACCGGCATACTTCGTCACCTATCACCTCTATCCATCTCTGCACTGATACCCTATTTAATGTACATTTGTTTTGTGTATTTCTAAAACTTGTAGGTATTTTAGAGTGTTATGGTAGATGATGTTTTAAACAAAATTTGCTTTTCGAAAATAGGTTATCAAAGCAGACCTTTGTTTTTTTGGTCATGTTCTAGCAAGATATGAGACTTATTTAGATCCACTTTCTAAGGTCTTGTAATGTTCAACCTAAACTTTTCTTTGGACTACAAGCAACTTTTGTCAGATATAACTCTTAGATCTGATAAAAACAGAACTATTGGATTGAATGATTCATTCGGATGATATTGTGGAGTTTCAATATTACTTTTTATCTTTATTGATTTTCCAAATATGTTGTATCAATGGATTTTCATGTCTCTTTAGTTGTATCTGTTACATGTTTTCTGTTAAAAGTGAAGATTCATGCAATGAAATTCTGTATTTATCCAAAAAAAAAAAAAAAAAGATTCATGCAATGATGGCCCGGCCTCCAACAAAACCAGAGTCATCTTCTAACATCTTCCCCGGCTTGTTCACGTTATTACCAATTCTTGTTACAGGCTTACTTGTCCTTTAAATAAACATAAGCAAAATAAAAAGCATGATTTTTTGGGGGTGATGTTATTTATGTTCCTATTATGTTATTTGCACTTCTATCATCCTATATTTTTTATTTAGATGAGACCATATTATCTTGCCCTAATTTCTTTTCCTTTCCTATGAGTTAATTTTACCAGATTTGGCATCCAATGAGGATAGGAGAAGAAATTTGGGAAAGAGTAATATGGTTTCATTCAAATGAAAAATGGGGAAGTAGGAGTGCAAATAATGGAATAGGAGTGTAAATAATATTACCTTTTTTAAAAAAAAATTTCTCAAGCAAGGAAGCAGTGGGATTTAAGAGGATTTACAAAGTGAAGAGAGAGTAGGGGGATTAGAACCCAAGACCTCTAATTCTTGGGATCACAACTTTAAGAAAAGCATGATATGTTTGTAGTAAATTATAATTTTTGGTCAAGCTATGTCAAAATTTTAGAAATACCATTAGATAGGAACACTTATTATTTGATAAACATATTTTTCAATCATATTTTTATCTCATGTACATCACATCAAAAAATATTATTATAAATAATACCAAAAGATTCTTCTAAATAATCTTCTAAAGATCGTTGTAATTTTCTTCTTTTTCTTTCTTTTTTCTCTTTCTTCTTCTTCCTCCCTCTCCACTGCTGGCCGTAGCCGCCACTACCTCACCCCTCCTTTTTTATTTCTCTCCCCTCTCCTCCTCCCTCTCCTACTCCTCCTCTCCCCCTCCTCCACTTCCTCTTTCTCTCGCTTCCCTCTCCCCCTCTCCGTTTGGTTTCATGACCAAAGGGAGAGGGAAGGGGGGGAGGGAGGAGGGAGGAGGGAGAGAAGGAGAAGGGAAGGAGGGAGGAGGAGGGGAAAAAAAAGGGGAAGGGCTCCAATGTTGGTGTTGACAGAGTGCTAGCTGACCGCGGTGAATTGAGATGGGAGAGGAGTACGAAAAGAAGGGAAAGAAAGAAAATGTATTTTTTTAGATACATTGAGGTGTGTATATTAAAAATTTTGAGGTGCTTTAGAGCGTTATTGTAACCAAAATTATCAAAAAAACTTATCTATTAAAAACATGGCAAAAAAACTCGATGCCAAACAGACCCATAATTTTTGTGTCAAGCTATGTTAAAATTTTAATACCATTATATAGGAAATTTTATTATTTGATAAACACATTTTCTAATCATATGTTTATCTCATATACATTACATTAAAAATATATTATTATATATAATACAAAAAGATTCTTTTAAATAATTTTCAATCGAAATGGACCAATATGTTTTTCTTTTTTCATAATTTAACTTCCTTTAGATTAAATTTTTTCATTGTTGTAGATAATCATCTCGATACTTTTTTTTTTCAATTAGCCATATCCACAGTATTCTTAAACTAAATTATAACCAACCATAGGTCACATGAATGTACTATTACACACCTTTTGAATTTAACTGCATGTAAAACTATTTATATCCTTGACTTGTAACAGGTCTGCGTCTATACATTGTCTAGTGACCAACTTTAACTAAAGTGGTTTTGTTCCATCAATTTCTTGACTTATTTGGCACCAGAATGATAAAAGGTTGCCGGCTGTAGAAAGTGAAGTATGTACATGAATTATATGGAACGCACAAGCAACGCTTCCTTCTCCACGGATGAGAGGGACACAAGGCCCGTGTCCAACCCCTGCTACCTGCTAGGTATACCTCTTTGGGTGTTTATTGGTTAGTAATCCATAATTTGGTTGAAACAAATTCTTGTTATTTGTTTTTTAATAAGACTAACATCTTATTACTGTCAAAACTTTTATTTGGTAATTTGGATATCAGTGAGTAGATTTTGGCCACATAGCCGATATTTTGGTAATATTGGTATCCAAAATTTTGAATTGGATTTCGTGGTATAAGGAGGGGTGTTTGTAATCCCGTTAATTAATTAAAATTAATCGATTAAGTATACTTTTTCAATTAAGATTATTTGTTATGAAAATTACTTACATCTGAATACATATAGAATGTTTAGTGTTTCTTTTACGTGTATTTGAGCTATTGTTTGTGTAGTCTTATATGATTTTAAGTTGACTTTTGTGTAATAAAGCGACATTTAGTTGTTTTTGTGATTTAAATATTTTAAAGAAAGAAAAGCTGAAATCTTTTAAATTGCTACTGTTGGATCTTTAATCCAACATTGGACTTACATGTAAATAATTATGTGATGCAAGCTGTCAAATAAGGTTAAATCCAATTAAAGTTATCTTTTTTTTATTTAAATAGGGATCCATCCCTTAATTTATTTATATCCGAAAAGAGTACAACGAATTAGAGGGGGGCCAAACCTGACCTCTGTTAAAATAAAAAGGACAGCTAAGGATCAACAATAATACGCACATATGGAAAAATCTGCGAATCTAAACACATAACAGATGAATCGAATGAAATTATCCACATAATGGTGCCCCACATTTGTGGGATTGTGAGTGAGCATGGAAATTTGATTTAACATCTTGACGTGTTTGCAATGTTTTACCTTTTTCTGAAAGCTGCTTCCTCGCTTTCTTTGAAATCACTTGGGTAAATTGTTCGTGAACTAATTTCTGGTCTTGGTCTTTGTTTTTATCGCGTTGTGAATCATCATCTTCTTCTTCATTTTTGTCACCATTGCATGTTGTATTTGAATGAAGAAAAGGCTTTTGATATACGAGGGGGATCCTACCATGTAATTTCTCCCATTTAATCTCTTTGAACACATCTTTAAATTGTGGCACATTTTTAAACCGTGGATTTTGAGGCATAGAGGATTTCATGTTTGTTCTTGTACTTGTACTTGTACCCACAAGGGGTGTGTCTCCAACTGACACCATATCACGTGGGTCATGAACTTGGTCTACCTTCGCGAGCGCACCGTTTGCCACATCAGACGTAATTCCATTACCTTGCTGTGAGGAGTCGCCAGCCTCCATCGCCTTCTCTTCCAATGCAGCCTCTGTGAATGCGCCATTAGCTGGTTGAATGGAATGGTTATTCTCAGACTCCGGATCAGTGAATTCCCCATCCTCAAGTGGATTCGAAGTCGAAGTCTGCATCCCATCATCTGTTCCATGCTCCGTCACCACAACTCGATCTGTGACAATAACAGACTTTGTAGCTTTTCCTATCCGAGATACAACCCTATTCAAATTTTGATCCACAACAGACCCTTGAGGCTCCCGTATAACCAACGGCTTTACAGGTTTGGTAAAACCAAAGATTGAACATTAGACATCTTTTCCTTACCCTTATGATTTTGCCCAATATTCGATTGAAAATCATCAGGATTAATACTATCCAAAACAAATTGCGAATTATTCCCTAAAGTGGCAGCCTCCGAAATTGTCTGAGCATGAGCAGCAGACATTCCTTGTTCCTTGTTGATATCTGCGGCCGGTTTGCTCTGGACTGTCGTCATCTCCAACTCCTTCTCCTTCTCATTCACTACTTTTGGAACATAGATTTGGCACTGTTTCTGTGTTTTAGAAGGGACTTCGTGAATTAGCGGATCAGATCGCAAGAAAGGATTTTTATGAAAGCACTGCTCCTCTGCATAGCCAAACCTACTGCAAAACCCACAATAAGATGGCCACATTTACATCTCAACAGGCTGCCAGAATCCGAAGTGCTCATCACCTATCCAAATACGCCGCACAGGATTAGACGCAACGTTAAGCTCCACCAAAATTCTGGCTACGGAAGGACGGCGCATGTCACTAGTTGATGCATCAATCTTAAGAGGCCTTCCCAAAGTAGACGCAAGCTTGAATAATTGGGTCTGCTGAAAAAATGGGATTGGCAACTCTAGGAAACAAACTCAAATTGGAGCTATCGATAATTCCTGGTCTGCCTTGAACTCTAGCGACCACTTGGAAATTGACATTGGCGAGCTGCTAACATACCAGATTCTACGTGCAAAAAGACGAGTGTAGTCTTCCTCCAACACCGGACGGATCAGAACATGTTTCTGGTCAAGGAGTCCAACCTTACAGTCACCTCGTAAACCCAGCGAAAGAAAGAATTTCCTAATAACTTCCATGGGTGGTCTGCTGAACGAGAAGCGCCCCACCAAAGAGTTCTGAAAGGGAACAGAAAGCTGCTCTATTTCCCTGCGAGAGATGCGCAAGGTTGGCTCTCCTTTAAAGGTTGAGACCTCTCCCAAGCCTAAGGCATTAGTTTGTTTCGTACCATCTGCCAGTACCGATGCAAAGGACCTCAAAAGTGAAGTCCCACTGTCCGAAAGCTTGTCAGACGGCCCACAAGCCACCATCTCCGGCAAGTAGGGACATAGAGCTGATGTCTATTTTGGCATAAACTTCGTTGAAGCAAATTGACAAACAATTGAGGTACAAGGCTACACTAATGAATCCAAACACCAACGACTAAAGTTTGGCGAAGCCCAATTTTCAGCAGCAACAGATGCAAAGAAAATTAAAATTCCAACAGCAGCAAACGTGAGGAAATTGAGTTTCTAACCTTGGAAAGATTGATGTTCAGTTATTCAGCAAGAATGAAAGCAGCTTTTCGAGTTTGGTGATGCACTTCCACCACCAAATTGACCTACCTTCAGGCATTCATTTGCTTGGGATAGGATTGTGATTGTCTCGCCCCAAATCCGATGAGAGATGGAAGTTCATTTGTGAACTTGATGTTGAAGAGGTCGAGCTTTAAAGTGATCAATATGGTTTGAATTTAATGTATCTAATAGGATGTGGGGCTTTAATGTGTAGAGATTTAAGGGTATTTTCTATTTCTATGATGGGCTGAAATAGGGATCCAAAGGGTAACAGGAATGTTATCTATAAATAGGGTTATGGTCCCCGGGTCATACGTATTCTTATTGTCGTATTTTCTAGTGCCGACAAAATAGCTCTTTCTAGATATCCCATCGTCAGGAAAGATATCAGAGAGAAACTAAAGGGCTCTCTTAAGAATGGCGAATACGTGTTAACTTGGAAGGCCACCCAAAATTTTTAGAGATTCAAGTATCAAGTTTGTCAACATGAATCAAGGTACGCTTCTGCAATTTTTCCTGTTAATTTATTTCTTAATAATCGCCATATAAATTTTGGATTTAATAAGTGATGGTTTTCACCAAAGGTTAAATTTAGACAACCACCCTAATAACTGGTATCAGAGCCCATATGGTTGATTATTAAGAAATAATTTAGATTTAGTAATTTTTATCTTTAAGAATAATTATGTATGATATTTGTGAAGAATTGGCTAATTGTTGAAACCATGATTGTTGACATTTTCGTTCACAATTTATTGCCTTGTGTTTCGGCTTTCGGGTTTACGGCATCATGATTGTTTGCATATGTTATAATCTGGTTTTCATGACAGTAGGCAATTCATGAATTGCACGATTCATTGTTTGGTTAACATGGAATTCAGTGGGTCCCACCTTAGTCAAGTCTGAGTTGGCCGATTGTTAACTTATGTTCTGGCTATAGAACTATTATGTTGCAAAAGTCATGGCAGGGCCCACATGTTACATGGTTTCAATCTTTAGTCATATGTTTCGGTCATCATGCCTCTGGTCGTACTTGCTGCAGTCCGTTGATCAATTGTTTTGGTTTCATATAATTTAAGTGGATCCTGTTTTAATCAAACTTTAGTTGGCAGACATGGGGTTTCTTTTAATTTCCCTATTTTTAAAGATCAAAATTGATAAGAAAGAATGCATGAATGCAATTCTTTGAAACTCTTAATCGGATAGCATAATATTTTGTGGGATCCGTATGCTTTTAATGATGTAAGCTAATTTGTTTTCTAGTTTCGGAAAGTCATTCATGCTTTTCCCCACTTTAAGGATTAAAATTGACAAGAAAACATTTTGAGTTTCAATGTTCTGTCCATAATTTGATTATACTTGAATTCTTTGACCTAATTTCTTGAGTAATAGAGCTAATATGACTATATTTATGTTAAGAAAATTAGGCTTTCTTTAATTTAAGTGAACTCTAATAAAGTTAATAAGACATTTAAATCCTATAAAGTTCATATATTTGACCCACTAAATATAAAGTTTTATAAAGCAATTATGGACTTCAAGAAATTTTGGGACTTAAATGATAAAATTGGTTCGATTATGGATATGGGCTTTTAGTCCAATAAGTCTTGATCCAATTGACTGGTTTGACCATATTTGACCAGGCTTTGACAAGAGTTGATCAAAGTTGACTTTGATAAAAAAAATTTGTTTGATTTGTGTAATTTTAAATTTGAATATTGGTATGATTATATATTTTTTGAAATAAATTAATTGAAACAATATGCCACCAAAGTGACCTCTATTGTGAAAATTAATTTATTTTAGAATAAAACTAATTGGGTACTTGCAATTTTGTGAATATTGATCGGTCCAAAGAGGATCAATATCTAATAAAATTGCATATGCACTTGTAGTAATAAATACGTGATGATTATTTGATTTTTTTACATGTGAATTATAAATTGACCCAAAGGAATATTTATTATTTGACAGGTTATTATTGTCAGTATTTATTACTGCGCCAAAATATCACTTAGAAGTTAATATTTTTGTCCAAAAATAAAATATTAATGGAACATCGGTATTTTGGAATAGGGTTACCATTATTTGAATTTATTATTATTTGGTTTATGTGAGCGTAGTTTTAATTATTTTATGTTTTATGTTCTGTTGCAAATGATCTTACAAATATTACTACCAATATCAATAGCATTCCTATGTTGAATGACACAAATTTCAAGTTCTGAAAAAAAAATCTCTTGATAATATTTGGAGTAATAGATCTTGACCTTGCGTTAAGGGATGATTCTCTCCCACCTCTTACAAATTAGAGTACTTCTGATGAAAAGAGAAATAATGAAAGGTAGGAGAGATCGAATCACTTGTATTTGATGATCATTAAAAAAGCCATTCCAGAAGTATTCAAAAGAACAATGTCAGAAACGACAGTAACCGCAAAAGAGTTCTTTTAGGATTGAAAAAGGGTTTGTCAAGAATGAAAAAGCTGAAGTTAGTACGCTCTTGACATACCTAGTTTCAATAAAATATAGTGGTAAAAGTAATATCAGAGAATACATTATGGAGATGTCTCATCTTGCTTTAAAATTGAATGCACTTAAATTGAAATTCTCTGAAGAATTACTAGTGCATTTGATTTTGATATCTCTTCCTACACAGTTTAGCCAGTTTGAGGTGAGTTACAACTGTCAAAAGAAGATTTGGTCTTTAAATGAACTCATCTCACACTGTGTGGAGGAAGAGAAAACGTTGAAGCAAGATCAGACAGAAAGTGCTCATCTGGTGTCAACCACTAATGATAAAAGCAAGGGACTTAAGAGAAAAAAAGATAAAGAAGCTGCAGGTACAGCACCACAAAAGAAACAACAAAAGAAATCAGTTGACCAGGGAAAGAATAGTTGTTTCTTCTATGGAGTTGAAGGGTATAAAAAGAAGCATTGCACCAACTATCACGCTTGGCGTGCTAAAAAAGGTATGCTTCTTAATTTGGTTTATTCTGAGGTTAATTTAATTTGGTACCTAGACACACATGGTGGTTAGATTCTGGTACAACAATTCACATCAGTGTGTCTATGCAGGGTTGCCTGAATTGTCGAAAATCTAATGATAATAAAAGATGTATTTACGTGGACGATGACAAAATAGTTCAAGTTGAGGCAATTGAGATTTTTAGATTATTGTTAAACACCAGATTTTATTTGGATCTCAATAATACATTTGTTGTATCGTCTTTTTGACGGAATTTGATTTCTATTTCTATTTTGGACAAATTTGATTATTTTTGTTCATTTAGAAATGAAAATTTTAAATTGTTTCATGATTCAAAATTAGTTAATTTTGGATCTTTAATGGATTACGATAATCTATATTTAGTTGATACAATTGTTTCATTTAATGAATCTCTGAATTTAAGTATTAGAGAAGTAAAGAAAAAATTAGCCAACGAAAATTCGGTTGCATTATGGCACAAAAGATTGGAACATATCTCTAAACGGATAATGGAAAGACTTGTGTCAAATGAAATTCTCGACCCCTTGAATTTTACAGATTTTAATGATTGTATTAACTGTATAAAGGGGAAACAAACCAATAAAAGGAGATTTGAATCCAATAGGTCCTTAGAAGTTTTAGAACTTATACATACAGATATTTGTGGACCATTTCCTAAATCTGTTTGGAATGGTCAATTATATTTTATAACGTTTATAGACGATTTTTCAAAATATAGTTACATATATTTCATTTCAGAAAAATCAGTCACTGGACGTGTTTAAAAGTTTTAAGGCTGAAGTTGAGAATCAACTCAACAAAAGAATTAAAAGTGTCAGATCTGACCGTGGTGGTGAATACTATGATAGATATGATGGTTCAACTGAATAACGTTCAGAACCATTTGCTAAATACCTAGAGGAATGCGGTATCGTCTCACAGTACACTATGCTGGGATCATTCACTATGAATGGTGCAGCTGAAAGACGAAATAGAACACTTAAAGATATGGTAAAGAGTATGATATGTCATTCTACCTTACCGGAGACACTCTGGGGAGAAACACTTAAGACTGCAGCATGTATCCTTAACAGAATTTCAATTAAAGCAACTATCAAAATCTCTTATGAGTTTTGGATAGGAAAAAAATTCAGATTGAAGCATTTACATGTTTGAGGGTGTCCAGTTGAGGCAAGGTCTTATAGGTCAAATGAAAAGAAACTGGATTCAAAAACAGTTAGTTGTTATTTAATTGGATACTCTGAAAGATTCAGGAGTTACAAGTTTTATGATCCCACGACTAAATCAATTTTTGAGATAGGAAATGCCCGATTCTTTGAGTATGTTGAGTTTGAGGGAGAAAATATAATAAGGGACATTGTCTTTAAAGAAGAATATATTAATATTCTCACAAGTGTCATTGATCTTGTTGAAGATCCTATTCCTGAATTTGATCATGACAAACTCTCCCTCTCCAAGAACTAGTGCCATTAAGAAGATCTACTATAGAAAGAAGAAGTGTAGTGCCAGATGATTATATTATTTTTCTCCAAGAACATGAGGATGACACTGGATTGATAGAAAATGATCCAATCAACTTCCGTCAAGCCATGAAAAGTTTAAATTTTTAAAAGTGGATCGATGCTATGAATGAGGAGATTAAATCTATGAAGGACAATGATGTTTGGGATCTTGTCCCATTGCCAGAAAGAACGAAATCTATTGATTATAAATGGATATTTAAAATTAAAAGAGATTCGAAAGGCAATGTGGAAAGATACAAAACTCGTCTTGTCGCCAAGAGATTTACACAAAAGGAGGGTATCGACTATAAAGAAATCTTTTCTCCGATCTCTTCAAAGGACTCTTTCAGAATTATTATGGCATTAGTGGCGCATTTCGATTTTGAATTACATTAGATGGATGTAAAGACAACGTTTCTCAATGGTGACATTGATGAGACGATTTATATGGTGTAATCAGAAAACTTTGTATCAGGAGATCTAAAGAATATGATATACAAATTTAAAAAATTCATCTGTGGGTTCAAACAAGCGTCTCAATAATGGTATTTCAAATGTCATCAAGTGATTATCTCATTTGATTTTGAGATGAATTTGGTAGATGATTGTATATACCATAAGTTCTGTAGGAACAAGTATATTTTTCTGGTATTGTACGTTGATCACATTTTACTTGTCAACAAAGATATGGGTCTATTGCATGAAATCAAGAAATTTCTAACTAAAAATTTTGAAATGAAAGATTTTAGTGATACATCTTTTGTGTTAGGCGTACAGATACACCGGAATCGCTCTCGATATATTTTAGAACTATCACAAAAAGGCTATATTGAAAGAGTTCTTAAAAGGTTTGGCATGCAAAATTGTAAATCATGTGACACCCCTGTGACTAAAGGAGACAAATTTAGTCTTGAATAGTGTCCTAAGAATGCTTTCGAGGAAAAAGAAATGCAAAAGATTCCTTACGTGTCAGCGGTAGGGAATTTGATGTATGCTCAATTTTGTACGCGTCCGAATATTGCATACATTATTGGAATGTTAGGTAGATATTTAAGTAATTCTGAATTAGATCATTGGGAAGCAATTAAACGGGTCATGCAGTATTTACAGAAAATAAAAGATTACATGCTCACGTATCGGAGGTCAGATAAGTCAGAGATCATTGGGTATACTAATTTCGATTATGTTGGATGCCAAGATACTAAGAAGTTAACGTCGAGCTATATTTATTTGTTGGCTGAAGGTGTCATATCCTGGAAGAGTGTTAAACAGTCCCTCATAGCATCTTCTACTATGGCTGTAGAGTTTATAACTTGTTATGAGGCATCTAATCATGGAATTTGGCTGCGAAATTTCGTCACAAGATTACATGTAATGGATAGTATTGAAAGACCACTCAAATTATTTTGTGACAATAAGTCAGCAATTCTATATTCCAATAATAATAGGAACTCGACGAAATCTAAACATATAGATATCAAATTCCTGACTGTTAAAGAAATAGTACAGAGTGGACAGTTATCGATAGAGTATATCGGGACAAACTCCATGGTTGCGAATCCGTTTACTAAGGGATTGCCACAAAAATGTTTCATGAGCATACTACTCATATGGGTGTCATGTTATTAAATAATGTACAGTTTTAATGGGAGTTTGTTATTTTAAATACTCTTGTGATACTTTTCGATTATTAATGATTTAAGGATATCTTATGCATAAATAAAGTTTGGATTTATTTACATTCTGACTTTGGTATGGTTTGATCTCGTGAAAATTTAAGGTGAACCAGTTGAAAATAGACATGTTATGATCACATTACATGAAATTTTCATACTACACATCCACATCATGATTCATGTTATTCAATTGTATCAATATATTTGATCATTGATGGGTCAAGTTAAGAAATTGTAACAAAGGCCGCTTTGATCCTATGTTGGTGTGATTAATGGATCGAATTGGTTACAGATATATTTTAATAATGACAGTAAAATTGAGCTCATATGATTTATTGCAAAACATGATTATAAGATTACACATGTAATCCAAGTGGGAGATTGTTGGATCCTTAATCTAATATTGGACTTACATGTGAATAATTATGTGATGCAAGCTGTCAAATAAGGTTAAGTCCAATTAAATGATCAATATGGTTTAGATTTAATGAATCTAATAGGATGTGAGATTTTAATGTATAGAGACTTAAGAGTATTTCCTATTTCTATGATGGGCTGAAATAGGGATCCAAAGGGTAACAGAAATGTTATCTATAAATAGGGTTATGGTCCCCGGATCACGCGTATTCTTATTGTCATATTTTTTAGTGCCGACAAAATAACTCTTTCCTGATATCTCATCGTTAGGAAAGATATCAAAAAGAAACTAAAAGGCTCTCTCAATGACTGACGAATACTTGTTGATCTGGAAGGCCACTCCAAAATTTTTAGGGATTCAAGTATCAAGTTTTTCAACATGGATCAAGATGCGCTTCCGCAATTTTTTCTGTTAATTTATTTCTTAATAATCACCATATAAATTTTGAGTTTAATAGGTGATGATTTTCACCAAAGGTTAAATTTAGACAACCACCCTAACAGATATCACTTTATAAGTGACACCAGTTCGATGATGATCTTGGATACATAAAAGCTTGGGAGGAGAAAAATATGCAAAGGGGTCGAGGCAATCCAGCGCTGAATAAGGTTCATTTTAGGGCAAATTACACTTTACTCCCTTGTAGTTTAGTGATTTTCACATGGCCCCCCTATAGTTTCAAAAACTATATATAATTTCCTTATAATTTGAATTAAAGTGTCAAAGTGACGGAAATGATCATTCATAACGAAACCTTTAAAAATATCGAAATTACCCTTATAAATACATGACACACTAACCCCGTATGATTTTATATTTTACCATATAACCCCCTTATAATTTAATACTTTATCATATAACCCCCTTATGGTTTTCAAAATATACATATAATCCTTCTTGATAAATAAATAATTTTCAACTTTACATAAGGATATTTTTGACATTTTGGGTGACTCTGTTACAAATGATCATTTCCTTCACTTTGACACTTTAATCCAAACTATGAGGGGGTTATGTATAACTTTTGAACCATAGAGATATTATGTAAAAAAATACTAAATCACAAGGGTGTAAAGTGTAATTTGCCCTTTATTTTATGATTCTCACTCAGTCACTTTTTTCCTGGTCGTTTTAAGATATTTGTGCCTCCCTACAATAACTACAAGTAAGGACAGTGGCGGATTGAAAATGAGAGCCCATTAGCCACCAAAATTTCCTAAAAGTCCTTTGAGAAAATCAGTTATTTTATAATGTTTCCTCACTAGCTAGTTTAAAAAAAAAATTTACATGGTGCCCCATTGATATCAAATAATAGAAGATAACTAAAGTAAATGATCTTTAATTTTCTCTTTCACTAAAGTAAAGTGAATGGTCACTTCTAAAAATATATGAAGAAAAAAAGAAATATAAAACGGCTAAATAGTTATGTTCATGCATATAATGTTTAATGATGTAATCTTTCTCACTAGCTAGTATATTCATGGCTTTTTTAAATACTATCAATTATATTGTATATTCAATTAGTAGATATTAACTATATACCTGTTATGTTGTAGTTATACTGGTTTTCAAATAGTTTGAAACTTACAAAATAGCCTTTTAGAATTTTCGTTTTGAGCATAAAAAATTTTACAATATAACGCGATGAGAATGCATGAGACTAATACTAAGAAATCTTCCGGATGTAGAAATAGGCTTCTCATTGCATTAAAGCCCTCCAGAACTAAACTAAATTAAGCTTCTTCACATCTATAAATCTACCTAACAGCCAATGAACTTCTTTCTGAAATTGGTATTTGGATGCATCTTTTGTCCTCTCACTGCATGAATGTTTTCACATAAATGCAGAAGAAATTGCAGAAGTTAGAAATTAAATAGCAGCTCTTGCGGCATGGAAATCCAGCTTCGACGAAAAAGTCAGTCATGCCTATCATCATGAGCTGGTAGCAACCATTGCAATTGGCCTGGAATTGGATGCAACAAAGCTGGAAGAGTTGAAACCAAACATATTGCAAATTGTGGTACAACTGGTGAGCTTCAGAGTCTCAATTTTTCATGCTTTCCCTATCTCATGTACTTTTAACCTTATAAACAATTCATTTCACGGGACTATTCCTTCCAACATCGGTAGCCTTTCTAGGCTCCGGTACCTTAATTTCTTAAATAATCATCTGTCTGGAGAAATTCCAACTGAAACAGGGAAACTGATAAATGTTAGATATTTAGCATTAGAATCAACCATATAAATGGCTCAATTCCGGGGGAGTTTGGGCTTCTAAAGAATGCGGTTTTTCTTGATCTAGGATGTAATGAGCTCAAAGGTTCAATTCCTTCATCTGTTGGAAACTTAAGGCTTCTAGAAATGCTGTATCTTCATGAAAATGAGCTCTCTGGTTTTATTCCTTCTTCTATTGGCAACTTGACTAGACTCACAGTTTTGAAACTCAGAAATGGGACAGTTGCATTCCCTTACCAAGGCGAGTTTGTCCTCGAACAAACTAGTGTTGTCACTGGGTAATTACAATCTTCATGGTCATTTACACAAAAATATATGAACATTCTCAAAAGCTTGAGACACTGCACTAGTTTGCAAAGGACCCGAATTGAAAGAAATAAATTTGTTGGAAATCAAGCAGAAGATTTTGGGATATATCCAAATTCTGATTACATTGACTTAAGCTACAATGAGTTTTATGGCGAATTGCCTTCAAACTGGAGTAACTTCAAAAAGTTAACAAGCTTAAAGATTTCCGGCAGCAACATTACTGGCAAAATAACAACTGAGCTTGGAGAGGTATTTCAACTTCAGAGACTTGATCTTTCTTCAAATCAATTATTTGGGGGGATTCCGAGAAGTTTGGGCAATTTGACTTTAATGCTAGAGCTTAAGTTGAATGAGAACAAGCTTTCAGGCAACATTCCCTTAGAAATTGGCAAGTTTTCTCGACTTGCCAAACTTAGCTTGTCAACCAATGATCTTACCGGCAAAATTCCGGAGCAGTTGAGAGATTGTATGCAACTAGGGGACTTGAATTTAAGTCAAAAAAAGCTTAGAGGAAGTATTCCTTCTCAACTAGGCTTTATACCTACCTTAGAAACTGTTGATCTGAGCAATAACATGCTGATTGGTAAAATACCAGAACAGTTTGGATGGTTGCCAAGCATAGAGAAGATGAATCTTTCACACAATAAGATATCAAGAACCATCCCCTCAAGCTTTGATCAGTGTTTTAGTTTGATCTCTACCTATATGTCCTACAACCAATTAGAGGGTCCTCTTCCCAACATTCCAGAGTTTCAAAAGGCTTCTTTTGGAGCCTTAAGAAACAATAAAACTTTATGTGGTAAAACTTTTGGATTAAATCCATGCCTTTCACCAAGGAAAAAGGAGGATTCTAGGAGGAGGAGAAGCAAAAGGAACTTCTTTTGGTTATTCTTGCTATAGTGGCAGCTATGATTTTTCTGATCATGACTGTTGTTGGCATTTTCTTCCGTCTGAATTCTTGTAAAAGAATCATGGAAAATAAGCCTTCAGGACCTTCAGGATCTGTACAAAATTTGTTATCCATTTCGAGCTTTGATGGGAAGATGGCATATCAAAACATTATTGAAGCAACAGATTACCTTAGTCCAAACCATTGCATTGGACACGGGGGGCATGAAAGTGTTTACAAAGCAGAATTGCCAGATGGGAAGACTGTTGCAGTGAAGAAGATTCATGCAATTAGAAAGTGGTGCATTCAATGTTGCAAAAAGCGCATTAAACAAAATTACGACATCGCAACATTATGAAGCTGTATGGTTTTTGCAGTCATTCAAGACACTCATTCTTGGCGTATGAGTTCCTAGAAGGGGGAAGCCTTTATAACATGTTGGAAACTGATGAAAAAGCATTGAAACTTCCATGGTCCAAAAGGGTTAATATTGTGAAAGATGTTGCAAATGGATTATGCTATATGCACCATGATTTTTCACATCCAATGGTTCACAGGGACATATCAAGCAAGAATGTTTCGTTAGATTCTCAAGAAAATGTTCATATTTCGGACTTTGGCACGGCAAGATTCCTGAGCCTAGACTCCTCCAATCTGACTGCATTCGTTGGTACACATGGATATGCACCTCCAAGTACTCTTTTTAACTCTCTTTGTCTTGACGATTAGTCAATCAACAATGTGGAAGGGAAAAAGGCTAGAGACTAAGTTGAATTCCGAGTTTTTTTTTTCTATTCCCCCTAAAGGTGTTTGGCTATATATAGTATGTGAAAGTACACGAGGATATGTAAATTAGCAAGTCAAAATTGAGTTTATAAGTTGAACAGTGGCAAAAACCATATTAAAGTTCACATGGTTGCTCCTTGACTAGGTCCTTCTGTTTTGAGTTACAAGTACCTTTGCCATAATTTATGTCCTTTCAAGTAAATTTATACTAGCATATAATAGTTTTTGCCACACTAACTGGTAGCAATTTCCAAGTTAGTATACTGATTGTATGTTATATATACATGCAGCAAAGAAATTTCATATACACCAATTTAGAGGAAAATCAAATATGTATAGTATAGCCTTTTCTTGGTTTTCTACTTTTTTTTTTTCAAAGACGATAACTATTATATAACCTAATTTATCCTACACTAGAGGGAAATGGCAGACCTAAGAAGGTCCGGGAATAATCCAAAGGGGACTGAATCACCACCGGACCAGACGGATGTACTACGAACTTACCTGAATTTTTTAAACAAAGTCACTTTAATGTGGCAAATCTTGCCTCCCACGCCACCAAACTTTTAATGCTTTGGTGGTGGCCGCGAGGCTTTGGACCGGTGGTTTTCTACTTAATATACTATTTTTCCTCTTCCATGTCTGATGAACTGTAGAATATGCTTGCTTAATGGAGGTAACTGCCAAAAGCGACGTTTACAGCTTTGGCGTCCTAGCCCTGGAGGTGATGGTGGGAAAGCACCCTGCAGGTGACCTTTCCTCAATATTTTTTGAGTCGTCATCGTCGTCGTCGTCGTCATCGTCATCTCTGCCCTTGACAATACCCCGTCGCATGTTTCTTTCTAAAGATATTTTAATCCAACGGCTCTCAACTCCGACAACAAAAGTTGAAGATGAAGTGACTAGGATTTCAAAAATTGCACTTTCATGTCTGCAACATCGTCCTCAGTCTCGACCGACCATGCAAGAAATTTCCAAGGAGCTAGCTAGCAAAAGGGGGATTGCCTTTCAAGTTTGGATTTTCTAGCGTGACACTCGGCCAATTGCTATGAACTTTCTACTTTCTAAAAGTCTTTGTTTTTGGGTATATTTCATTAGTTTTCTTTTGAAGTGGTCCTGTTTGAAAATGTAGATATAATGATTCATCTGGGCGTAATCCTTTATCAATTTTAGCCTACTGCTTATGTTGCATGCAAATTGCAGGTTTTGCATACGTCCAAGGGCAATTTGATTCTGATATTACTTTGATCAAAGTTTTTATTCCCAATCCCCTGGGGCATTTAATTTATGATTGAAGTTTGGCCTTATTTGGCAAACAAGTTCTTGGCCAAATTTGTCTGCTACAAGTCTTTTAACAAGTTTAATTACAGTAATCTCAAAAAATTTATCAAAAATTTTAAATTATACATTTCAAAATATCCAAAAATTTACATATTTCAAAATTTTTCCTATAACTTCTACAGTAAGTTACATTAAAGTTTTAGACAAATATTCAAAAAATTCATTTGCCAAATGGGGCTTTTATTACATAAGCGAATTTTGATTCATCCAAAAGAGTTCGGAACTAGATATAGATATAACGTATTGACTTAAAAAGGGAACAATGCACGGTCTTTTTTGCTCCCCTTTAGATTTTAGGGTAAATTCTAAAAAGCCCCACCCAGAAAATACCTTTTCTTCACTTTGTCACCCTTAATGTTGAATTAGATCAATCCACACCCCCCAAAAAAATTGGTACTTAATTTTTTTTTCTAATCAAGTATAATCAACATAGCAAGCCTAATTTCTGTCTGAATTGCTCACCTGAGATACATATACTATTTTGAAAAGACCAAATCACTCCAATGACGTTAGATAGACTATGTTCTTAATATATCCCTTAGTCTAACAAATCAATACACACATAACTATTGTGTAAACTAAATGGTACACATGGAATCTCTAAAATACTTTTTCCCATTTTCAAAAATAATGAGGCACTTGAAAATCATATTCGGTCTATTTTGCCTTTTATATCTTTTTTTTTTTGGGGCCGTACAGACAATAGTTTGATGCATATGGATCCATTATATATACTTATAGGTATTGTTACCATGACGCATTCAATGTAACTTATTTGGGGGCATCTAGTCTTTCCACATTAAATTGTGCATCTCACATTATCAACTTAATCAGAAACGGAGCCAAATATGCCAATGGTACTCGAATTGGGAAGTATTCAATTTCACAGGGTTAGAGTGACTCAATTCAATATTCAAGGGGCCAAAGTAAGAAAAAATACTTTTTGGAGATCTTTTGGAATTAACCCTAGTTTTCGATACCGTGGAGACATTATGGATCTGAGGCATGCTCCATTAGTTTATTTTTTTGGCCAAGAATTGGCCAATAGCACGAATTTTCAATTTGTGCGGTACGTTTTCACCAAGTATATATAGTACTGAAACTCACAGAGATTTATTTTTCATGATAAATAGTTTTATGTTGGTAATAAAATTCTGTTAAAGAGTGCTTACGTGTTTTACATAGTGATTTTGAATTTGTCAACAGACAGATACATTTTCGAAAAACATAGGAACAATTGATTGTTTATGCCCCAGATCCAAATGGTATAGAGCAGACTGGTGCTGTTTAATAATCCACTTCAACATTTAATGAAATTAGATTTTAACATGTTTAGACGCGTTCGATAACCAAAAATGAAAATTTTGAATTAATTAAGTGGCACTAAATTTTCTAGACAAAACTTGTTCCAAAAAATAAGTAATAAACTATTCACTTATCACTTAGTGTAATATACACTCAAATGTATCAGATTTAGTACTTAATAATTCAATAATTTAATTAGTTCAGACTTTTTTTTTCAAATTTCAGTTTTATCAAACGCTAAGCCAATTTAAAAGACTAGGGGACAAAGTAAGTATATTGTATATGAAATTAAAGAGATCGAAAGACTAATTCTTCAGAAACAAACTCATAAAGATTTACACAATTCTAGCTTCCACAGAATCCATTAGCGCAAGCGCAACGTTTATGGCAGTTCGTATCGCATGCAAAGCACTACTAAGAAATTCTAATGCATTTAAAAATTAGCAAGTGAAAAAAGTAAAACAATATACGTTACAAAATTGGTGTAACTACCTCTAATTATTTTGAAAATATTGAAATTAGCATCCAAACATTTACAAGTTAAAATTAAAGAAAAGACATTTACAAAGTTCAAAGTTTATGTTCCAACAATTGGCCAATTGTCATGTAAAAAAAATTCATTCTTGGAAGGCTATCTTTCTTGTACAAAAAAGAAAGAATGCAGCATAGCCATTGAACTTTCTAAAAAATTCTTGGAAAGAATGTAGCATGACAATTGTCCAATTTTGGGATCATAGCCTTAGAACTTTCCAAACTTTGGGATCCTACCTTCAAGATTTTGCTTTCCTATTCTGAGAAATGCAGTTTCTCTTTGGTACGTGGGACTTCCTAAACCCATGACATTCTATTTATAATCATTCCCACCTTATCATCCAATCCAACCCTCTCCCAAGAAATGTAGTTTTATTAATGTAAAATCTATTTTGATGTCTTTTTTCCTTTTGTTTGAAGTAGTTTTGCATTAATTAGCATCTAATGGTAGGCTACGATAAATTTTCTATAAATTAATACTCAATAAATTAATAACATTTATTGAATAATAATTTTTTGGTCCCGACTTAGCTAAATCAATAATTTTGATAAAATAATAAGATAATGATTTTTTGAAAACCTTACATAACTGTTTGTTCCTATTCATATTATAAGTTAATAATTCACCAAAATTACATATCATATTTTTTTCTAAAATATGAGTCTGTTGTTAGTTTTTTCTTAAAATTTAAATCTATCTTAATCTCATTGAAGACATTAATAGAATTAAATGATATCAATTACATATGTACATTCAGGACATTAATAGGAGTAAATTATTTTTACAAATCAATTGGATATGGATTGGTTTATATTTCTTAGATTTTTAGCCTCCTTTTGCTCATAGAATACTTAATAGTTTTATAAAATAAAATAACACTTTAATTTATTAAATGAGTGTTTCTTTGAATTATAAGTACACTCAATAAAATTAATAAATTATTAATTTATCGACTAATTGATATCTCTTTAAATTAATTGAATTTGTATAGTTCTAAAGTTATTAATTTGTAGAGGTTTTAGTGTAGTTAAAACTTAAATTCCACTACAACGGCATCGATGGTATTGCACACGAAATATGAAGCGCTAGATGGTGGTAAATTTGAAGTCAAATTTTTGCTAAGCTACTGCTCTTTGAAGTTAATAGTAAACTTTGGTTGTTGACACTTGGCAAAAGAATATGGTCAAGCATAGCTGCAAAAGTATTAAAGGTCACCCTTTTGGTCTTATCTTCGTATTATTAAAGAAATAATCTATTCTATACACGGATTGTTTTAATGCATGTCAGATCATTTTAATTTGAATTTGAACACTAAACTTACATATGTAATATGTATCTAGATTCATTATGTATACACTGACAATGTACAAAAGATATACCTATTATAAATAGTGAAAGATGTGCAATGATGCCACTTTGCAAAGTTGATGCAAATAAGGCATTAGGAGCTCAGCCATCTCTTAATGAAATCAACAAAGCAGATAATTGCTCTTAATTAATAACATGTTAATATTGACAAATAACAAAGAATTAAAATATTGATCCATCTGGACCACTAGGGGAACGTCTTTCCCTCTACTCATCTAACTAATTTCCTAGGAAGAAAATGTTAGTTTCGGTTAATAGAAGTTTTAGTTATTGCACAAGTTAAGAGTTCCTTAACTTCATAATTTTCGGTCGTAGAGGTATCTTTCTGCGATGGCAGCATGAGTTGCGGCACCTATTGGTAGGATGTCTTCGTCGATCATGAAATGTGGTGAGTGACCTGTGTGGATAGATCCTAAAGTTTCATTCTTGATTCCTATGAAGAAGAAGGCAGAAGGGATTACTTGGTTGTAGAATGAGAAATCTTCAGCACCCATCACTGGCTCAGCAAGCATGAAATTTTGAGGACCTAGTAGGTCAATAGAGACCTTCTTCACGTGCTCGTGCATCTGTTCTTCATTCACCGTTGGTGGATAAATTCGATCCTCGTTCTCAAACAACTCAACTGTTGCTGAGCATCTGAAAACTCTGGCTTGTTCTGTAATGACCTGTATCGGATGATGCATATTCAAGTATCAGCTTCTTTGTTGGACGATCACAAGAAGATATAAGCAAGCTAAATTGATCTGAGTAACAATGCTTAATGACAAACCTGGTTAATCCTTGCTAGGATTTGGTAGAAGCTTGTGTTAGAGAAAGCCCTGAAGGTGCCCCGAAGTATGACCGTATCAGGTATAGAATCTAGATCTTCCCCAGCATTAAAGGACGTTACTGAAACCACCTGAAAATTGATAGGCATTCGGAAATCAATCAGCAACTGGTGCATCTTATGCATAGTCATCAGAATAATGTTCTCATCTGATCATTTTTACCATTCATCCACATGTTCCTACTTTGAGAAGTTTTTAGGAGTCCATCGTTATCAGGTTGTCTAATGGCCAGTTAACTTGACCGACAATGATTAATGGGATCTTCCTGTTCCTCTTTTTAGAGATATGACTGCAGCATTACATACCATTTCTTGCGTTGTTGAGTTTTGTGGAAGTACTTGATTATCTTCATAAAATTACCAAGGTATCTTTTACCAAATAGCTAAAACTGAGGACTGTAAAGTAGACTGTAGGTTGAAGGTTTTTTTTTTTTTGGTATATACACGCACCTGACAGTCCAGGGGATTTGCTTCGCGGGACACAATGTTTTGTAAACTGATTACAATAGCTGAGGCAGCAAGCACGGGGTCGACAGAGTGATGAGGATTCCCGGCTTGACCCTCTTTTCCGCTGATTGTGGCTCTAAAGAAGCCACAGCCTGCAAGTAGAGGTCCAGGTCTTGATCCAATGATGCCTGATCGATGCAAATGTGATACATGAAGTCCAAATATGGCTTCAACGTCTTCAATTGCCCCATCTCCTATCATTCTCTTTGCTCCATTCCCAGCTTCCTCAGCAGGCTGGAAGATCAGTATCACTGTCCCCTGCATAGATTATGATTATTAATATGTTGCTCAAGTAGAAATGTCTTCCATCATTGTCATCCGAATGAACTGATAGAGGATTTCCATGCATTGGATTCAGTTTATTTCTAGTTTCTTCTCATAAAAAACTTGATAGTTTTGAGTAGTTTCAACTGATTTTTTGTATCAAACATTCTGCTAAAGACTTTGAAACTAAATCAGTCCCCACTCCAATCTAGTTAATTATATAGAGGTTGATATTACAACATACTGAACATCTTCAGAATGCATATGCGGATTAATTCATCAGAATCTCCAAAGCTTAAAGTCGAGCACTCTGGTACAGACTTAGAGATGTCTCTTAAAATTTCTCAACTCAAAAAAGCAAAAAAGAAAGAGCAGGTTTCCAAATAGTGAATTGGAGAAGAAAAAAGTGCAATGAACAAAATATCCAACCCAAAAAGAATTAACTTTTCCCCACGGATCAGGGCTTCTCCTGTCACCTGTAAGTCCAATGGTCCCACGGATTTTGATACAATTGAACAGTTACATCTACCCCACGTATGAATTCACTGGTTATTATGCAGTTGTGCAAATCTTATATCATCTTGTGGACCGCTCCGGTGACAGGTGTAGCAGCTGGTCATTACAATAAGATGGAAGGAAGACTAACAGGCCTATATATTGGCAGAGTCAAATTCGTGGTTAGATTCAGTATTTTTTGAATTAAACAGTTGAGACTTACCATGCTGAAAAATGTTGATTTCTTACAGCGTTGTTCATGTATACATCTATCATGTTCGTATATACAATTGTTGTGATAGTGCATACACTGTACCACTGTAAAGGCCCGTAATCCAAGGGCTATATCTGTTAGAACAGTAGTTTTCATTTTTCTCTTTCAAGCTAAGACAAGTTCCATCAGACAAACTGGGGAGGATGTCAAGGGATTGGTAAATATTGTCCTCAACTTTTGGCAAACGTCTCTTGCACTTATCACATCAGTGCAAAGCCATATGGGATTTTTCAAAAGGGATATCATACAGTGGAAAAAGGTTCTCCTAGATACGCATCATACCTGGTCCTCACAGGTTGTTAATCCGTCAAAATCAAAGGACATCCATGAACAGTCTTAAAAGAGTACAGAAAACTTAACAACCAATAACTGTTCACAGCTTTTCTCTTATCTTCACTTGTCTTCATTCTTAAATTTCTGGTCTAGATCTATTATGAAAAGTTTGCATCAAAGTCGTGTCTTCTACGCAGAAATTACTTGAACTGCTTGAATGGTATGAATACGGTGGTCCACTGCACTTATTTTCCAGTCATTGTCAGTGTCTTAGAAATCTAAACCTTATCGACAGTTCTAACCTTAGGAAACCACCAGCGAACTAAACCATTTTCAGGCGGGAATAAAGGGTGTAATGGTATCAGTACCGTGGTCCACTGCACTCATTTTCCAGTCATTGTCAGTGTCTTAGAAATCTAAACCTTATCGACAGTTCTAACCTTAAAAAACCGAAGGCAAACTAAACTGACTCGTCATCCATTTTCAGGTGGGGGTAGAGGGCGTTGGTCTGTTTTGTCTATACCGAGGACGTTAAATGCTACAAAATTTCTGGGCCATGAAATTGCTATTGACAGGATGATAACACTTAGCGTAATTGTGAGTCAGCAAGGGAAAAGACGATGATAGGCAAGCACTAATAAGCAGGAAATCGCAAGCAGAATCTCTAAAAAGATGCAGCAGAGGCACCTGTTTTTCTCTGGAGTGCATGATTTACAAAGCATTGGTGCCCAGTGCAAAAGCTACCATGATAGCCAAAAACTAGTCGATGGACTACATTTTAGCCTAAAACAAAATCGTCCAAAACCTTAAACCCAAATGACAAATTTAGAAGGGGCAGCAAATTATGCCCACATTTAGTACAGAGAAAAGTGATGGTGCCTCAAATTGTTGTAAAAGATGCATTGCAGTTCTTTCACTTTTCGTGCTCTTTACAACTTGCATATAGGATAATTAAAGTGAAAAAAAGAATAATTTAACTGAAAATCACAAGGTGGGAGGAAAAGATGAAAGAGTCACTTAAAAGAAAAAAATCCCTTTTGAAATAAGCAAAGGATTTTTAGATTTGCAACGCAAACATGTCAGTCAACAATCGTCTATAATGATTGAAAGAAATTGAGTAGCTAGAACTGTGTAGTTTTTTGTTTTTTTTTTTTTGTCTGTCAATGATCACCATATATAGAACTATGTAGTTGATGGACATAATTAATTTGTGAAGTTAAATGAGGATAACAAACCTTCAAGTACTTTTCTCTTGCCTTCAAAATCTTTGCCGCACCAATAAGCATGGCAACATGTGCATCATGTCCACAAGCGTGCATCTTGCCGGCATTTTTGCTTTTGTACTCCCATTCAACGGCCTCCTGTGGCCAGAAACAAACCAAACAATAAACAAAAAATTTGGTAAACTTTGCTTGACTAACAAAAACATTTCATGTATAAGGTATCTTTTCTCCAATACGCACTAATTAACAAATTTAGGCAAACAGAGAAATGATCATTTGGTCAGCATCGTGGACTATAAATTATGCACTTCTTTGGGTACTTGGCAAATTTTTATTGTTTGTTACCAGCCAGTATAAGATTGCATCTACTTTTTGGCGGGAAATCGTACTATATATAAATGTTGATTCGCTCCGTTATCCTTTGCTAAGTTGTTGACTATGATCATTCATGAGAGTGCAAGCTCGAAATCCTTCCTTGCTAGTTACACAGCCATGCTAAGTAATCTTACACATGGCGAGACTCGTTATCTCCCGACCAAGTTTTACAAGTTTTTTACCACTTACACAATCATGTTAAGTAATCTTACACGTAGCAAGACTCATCAATATCTCCCGATCAAGCTGACTATCATCGATCTTTAATGAAAATGAAAAGATAAAAGTGCTAAAAAGTTTAGTACAACTCAAATAACCATGGTTAACTTAATTGGTAGGTTGTGTTGTTCCTTTTGTCAGAGCATGTGCATTGATTTTTGTCAAAAACATGTTTGAGCTAAACAAGAGAAAATAACAAGAAATGACATGCAAGTTGTTTAACTAAAGAAAACCTAAAAAACAATTTTCTTTAAAAACAAAAATGTATAAGCAGAAACGAGAGGATGAATAAACGTACCTGAATTGGGAGAGCATCCATATCAGCCCTGATGGCTACAAAAGGAGGTCCACCAGTCCCAATCATGGCTCTAATCCCAGTCGTAGCTAGAGGGAACCTGTAACTAATCTCCATTTTCTCCAATTCTTCCCGAATGAGCCTACTAGTTTCATATTCTTCAAAAGCAAGTTCTGGGTTCTGATGGATCTTCCTCCTCACAGACTTAATCCACTTTACACTCTCTGGCTGTTTTGCAAGCCAGAGAAGCTGCTCAGAGCACTCTTTAGTCCAAACAGTACAGTCTGATTCTGATGACGAGGAGGAGGATCCCTGCTGCCTTGTTGAAGACGTTTGATTCAGGGATTTAATCAGCTCCATTGTGGTTGGATTCTTGAAACATGGTTTTGGAGCTGATTCAAAATATGACAGGTCACTGTGATCATTTGGACAGTTCTTGGATATCCCAACTCCAATTGCTGCTCCTGCTGATGATGATGAGCTTTTCATGCAATAAACAAACAACAAAAAGATCGGGGAAAAACAAATATTAAGCCGCAACATCTTCAGAAACAAGAAAGGGAGACGAAATGAAGTAAAATAAGTCAGTAGTTGGAGTTTTTTAAGGGGATTGAGAAAGGAAGAAGTGCGAAGAGGGTCAGAGAAACAGGGGAGTTTGGGAGATAAAGCACTATAAATTGGGGACCGGGGGGGGGTGGGTGGGTTTCCTGCGGTACCGGAATATGAACACGTGGGGATACTGAAAAAGACTTTTATTTGCCCAATTCAGTCACGTGTTTGAATTCGTTGTTGGGAAAATGCTGTTGTCATAGTGGGCGTAGAATCGCGGTAGATTTGGGACCCACCATTACGGGATGGAAGAAGGGATTGAAACTTTGACTTGAAAAGCATCTTCAAAAGAGAGAGTTTTTTTTAATTAAATTTAAAATCGGTGATTTGATTTAATATAGTGTAATACTTTGGATTTTCTTCGGCATCCGTTAGTATACTTAGGGTGTGTTGGATTGTTATTTTTCAAAGAAAAATTACTTTGTATTTTTTTGAATATATTTTTTAATCACTTTTTTTATCTCATAAATATCAAATCATCACAGTAATTTTTCTATAAAAAATTCAGAAAAATACAATCCAAACAAAACCTTAGTATTTACCTAACTTATCGTATATATATACATATCAATAATTATTATTATTTTCTCTTACATTTATATGATTTTCCTATTTAATAGTATCTATTATCTTTTGTATTTATTTACTTTCTCTAATAATTTTATATTTTCAAAAATATTACATCTGAAATATATCTTAACGGATGTTGATAAGGCACCCGTCAGACAAACCATGATACTTTTTTGGAGCTGAATCGTTTGTGATTTGATTGCTGTTAAATGGAGTTGAATTGTCGGTGGTTGCCGATGCAATAGCAAACAACAATTACTCTTGTAAAATCCTAATTGAGTTGAACAGCTAATTCTAAATTTAATTTTTCTTCTTTTGAAAAAATAGGTTTGAATGCTCGAATTAGACCACATCAGCAGTGACATATTTGAATGACTATTGGAGGTATTGATTGGCCGGTAATCCAGAATTTGATAAAAGAAAATTTTGATTGTCAATATTCAATTATCGTCCAAAGTTTAATTTGATGAATCAGATATCAGTAGCTAGATTTCAGCTAAATAATTAATAATTCGGTAATATCCCAAATTTGAAATATTAATAGTAAGCCAAAAAAAATCTCAATTTCCTATAAAAGAAATGTGGTACCAAAACCAGATCTCTTTTTTTTTTTTTTCTTTCACAAAATTCATTCAATTTAGCTCAAAAAGTATAATATGAAAAAAAAAAAAAACATCATTACAATAACCATTGAACATCCGTATTCAAAGGTCAAAGGCTTAAAATTCGTCAATCCTAACAATAACAAATAATAAAAAAGATAAGTTAAAACTTATCCAGTAACAACAGGTTCATAGTCCCAAGTCATAATTTCAATTCTCAAAAACCATTCAAGTAAACAAGAACTCCAAATTCGCATTTCAGGTTATAACTAATCAGTAGTAAAAGAGTCTAACAACAAGTAATCAAGTACAAGTAACGCACTATGTATCATTTGTTCAACACGCGCCCGAGATATACTCCCTCGTTCCTTATTAGATGGCCTGAATAACTAATTCTCTTAAATTAAGAAAGTTGGTTATTTTCTAAAAGTCAACAAAAGTTTTACTTTACTTCTCAAAATTACCCTTTATCTCTCTTCAACTATACCTAATTAATACTACCTGTCATTTAATTATTTAGAGTTCCAATTCAAGAAAATTGAAAGGGTAAGCAAGGGTAAATTTGGAAAAAAGTTCATAAATGCTTTCTTGATATCATAAAATGACAGATAAAAAGAAACAATGGATTAGGACATCTAATAAGGAACGGAGGGAGTATGTTATAAGAATTTTTGAGAGTTTGGCTCGTAATTGTTTTACCAAACATTATATATTGGCTATATTTTGTTTAACCGAACCTCCTTTTACTGAAATTCGTTTTAAATTGGATCGGCGAATTTTTCGTTGTTTTCTAAAGTTTGCACACCCCTCGTGATTATAGAGGCTCCCATTCAGTTGTTTAGGTACTATTATTCTAATAGTACTAGGCATCTCAAGCGTAAGTTCCAAATTAGTATAGGGAGCAGGATTTTGATAATCACGGGGTTGTTATGGGTGGTGATGTGGTTGATTTGAAATCAAATTGAAAGAACTAATTATGAAACACAATTTCCCATAAGGCACAATATTTATTGAGTTTGTGCGTGTTATTATATTAATATCTTACAATCATTATTCAACTACCTGCATCATTGCAATTAGGGGTGGTTATAGTTCAAGTTTAAATCGGAATCGAATCAATAGTTTGTTGAATCGAAATGGGAACCAAATTTTCGAAATCGGAATCGGAATCATAACCATGATTAAAGATTTAAGTTCAAGTTCACCAAAAACTTAAACCGAAACCAGAACCAACAGTTTCAAAGTCATTTAAACCGCCTAAAATAATACTTGCTATCTCAACCTATTTGACCAGTTTAGAATTCTTTATTAATAGTCAACATCCAACACCTTCAGTCCCAATCCTAACCCAAAAACCATTTTTTCACCTCATTAGTAAGTATAGACCTTATAACTAATTAAAATTCAGTTGGATAAATTTTTTTCCTTGTACATGATAATTCAATAAAGTTCTTTTTTTGCCTACATTCATTGTCATATTTTTTAAGAATCAATTTTGTAACAACAAATGTTTAAACATAACTAAAATAAATGAAAACGCAATCGGAAGAAACTAAAATTGTAACCGGAATAAAATCTAAATTAAAATCGGATTTGAACTAGAGGTTCAAAAACTATAACCATAACCGTTTCTATAAGGGCCGGTTCAAGTTCCAACCTTCAAAAGAATTTGAAGAGATGATTTTTAAATCAGAATATGTGGTTCTGGAACCATGGTGATTTCTAATTGTAAATTGTGGTAGTGCTTTCGTTGTTTTGTGCAATTGAGACTGAAAATTATCGAGAACCCGGATCTTCTATGAATCTTTTATCGTCGATGAAAATATCAACTAATCATTAGTTGCCAGTATACCTGGCAATTGGGCGGGTTTTGAGCGGGTTAATATTGTGTTTTCATTTAAATAGGTTACACCCAACCTGTCCAACTTTAGATTGGGTCATATTGGGTCATCTCAAACCCATAACCCAAATATGATCCAATATATTAATTAATAGATTTTGATACATAAACTCTCTCAAATATATTTTCACATACAAAAAAAAAATTTTAAGTGGATGCCCAACACAAATACCCAAACCGCCCAAAAAAAGATTTTATGCTAATATTTTCACAAAGAAAGTATGGTAATTTTGGATTTATGTAGTTTTTATATATTGAGAATACGGCTTATAAAAACAAAAATCTTTTAGCATGAATGAGTTATGTGGTAGTTATTAAGCACCGAGGGCACGGGTAGTTGTAAGTTGACATTAACGTCTCAAAATTAATTTCAAATTTAATAATGTTCAAATTCTTCATACTGCACATTTTGATGACGATAATATAACTGAAAAAAAGTCACATTGTAGCTAAATATCTAACTCATAAATGCAAATTAATTTTTTTGTCACGATGAATCTGGCAATTATTCTAACACATCTGGCCTTTTCCATATCTAGGGTAATACCTATTAAATATGTAACCAAGGAATTAAAAATAGGCCAAGTAAAAAAATTTTAACTTGCTTGGCGAATTATGTTATAATCACAAAAGATGTTTATAGCAAAAAATAATAAAAAAAAGTCTATAGTTGATGCTTTTGAGTAACTATTCACCCTTTTAAGATTGTGTTGATTATTCACTTGATTCAATTAGCATAAGTTGGATAATGGGTGCCCAAAACAAATACCCAAACTGCCCAAAATATATGTGGGTTTTTATTACCCAACACAAATACCCAAACTGCCCAAAATATATGTGAGTTTTTATTACCCAACCCAAAATTGACCCAATATCCAACTTACCCAATCCAACCTCTCAAATTAGTGGGTAGGTTGTTGGGTTTTGGGCATAATTACCAGGCCTAGTTGCCAGGTAGAGAAGGCATATTTATATATTAGCCGACATGTAAAAGATCTATCAACAAGATATAGTGCATCTTAACATTTTATTTGCTCATGTTCTACTCATTTTAAATTATGCACTAATGCTAAAATTATTGTGCAAATGTAAGTTAGAATTTTTTATGGGTTAAAAACAAAAAAGCCACATGTGGTATATTTAATATATAGAAAAGCTCCTCGTAGTTTCAAAACATACAAAACGACACATCATATTTTGAACTAAATTGTAAACTAACAGAATTCGTTAAACGGAATTCGGTAAGTTTAACAGTCGAAATCGTCATTTTCGTTAAATTTAACGAATTCTGTTAGTTTATAATTTAATTCAAAACATGAGATGTCATTTTGTATGTTTTGAAATCACTGGGGCTTCTCTGTGTATTAAGTATACCACAGAGAGCTTTTTTATTTTTAACCCATTTTTTTAAAAGAATAACCTAGACGCAGTTTCCTAGATTATTATGGATATCATGTATTATCATGTTAACCTGTTTATCTTTAACTTTATTTGGGCAATTTATCAATAAATCAAAATGCATTTAGGAAAAAGGACCCTATAAACTTCAACTTTTGTTTAGTAAGCTAGTTTTATTTACTAAATGGTACTATTTACTTATTATTAAAGAGCTAATATATAGTTTTTTTTATAAGTCAAATGTTTTGAATTTAAAATCTTTTATTTACAATCCCTTTCATTTTACCACCCTATCCAATCATCCCCAACTGATATATAGTTTACTAACGCACATCTAGAAGTCATAGTATTACACGTTAAAGTTCATTTAGTATAGCATGATCTAAGACCCTAGATAATATTTTGATTGCTAATCCTCCATATTAATCACTCTAAACTCCATCTTGAAATTGTAATGGATGTAGATTGTTCTAAGTTGTTTTGAGGACGAGATTGATCCAAAATCTTAATAAATTTGTTAAGGAATTGAAATTCCAAACTTAAATTTACACAAGGTACCACTTGACTCTAATATAAAGAGTTAACAGGAGATATATGAGTGAGCGGCCTTATAGTTAAGTATTTTTGTCTCTTATTGCATAGCTTTTAGTCATTAGCATTCTAACCTGTGCATTTATATTTCAATTCAAAATAATAGTATATACTTATACAGTGTAGTACATGATAAGGGTATATGAAAAAGATTAAAAATCTCAAAGCGTATGCATAATATGTTCAAAAAAATTTTACTTCATGAGTACAAAATGGACTTTCTTAATTTTAATATTTTAAATAAGTTGGAACCAAAATTTGTTTACCTATTGCCTGCCAATATACGATAAGAATTTGAATAAAATAATTTAATTAATAATGATTTACATGATAGAGTAATTATAAACCTATTTAGCAATAGTCAACACAAGATATCATATTATATCCATATATCAAAATTAAAATGTAAAAAAATAAGTTATAACTAATTCATTTTTCTCAATTTTAGAATAATTTTATCTCCGATCTTGTACTGTTAGAATTGTTGAGTGTTTATAAAATAGTGTTTTTCATAGACTTTAATATAGATTACAAATAATCTTTGTAAGACATCTTATTAGAGTTGTCAGGACGATTAAAAACTATTACTCTTTCCATCCTTCTTACCTGCTAACTGGCCATCTGATGCCTCCTATAACCTTCACACCTCCTATCACAGTATCATCCTTCCTATTTTTTTTTTCCCACCTATGTCATATTCTCACAATTTTCTTCTTTCTTTTCGCGCAACCTTGTTGTTCATTTTCCTTCTTCAACTTTTCTCTTCACTCTTTAACTCCACACCATGCCCTTCCCGCTGCCTCTAATTTCCTATTCTCGCCACTCAATTTCTATCCCTTTCCCCTCATCGTTCTCCCAAACTCTTCGATAGCCCCCAATCTCTATCCTCCACACCCAACCTCCTTTATTTACCTTTCCTCTACTTCTTCCTCTTTCTTCTACCTGACTAATCAGAATAAAGTAATATCATAATTTTTCATTCAAGATATATATTACATTATCAAAAATCTATAGTTTTCTCTTATATACTTATAAGAATTACATATATACATGTGTATATAATATGCTCTGTGTGTGTTAGGATTTTCATTTTTGTAGTGATTGCGATTGGCATTTCTTACATCTATTGGACTAAGAGTCCTAATTTTTTGACTTTTATTCAAAATATAACTTAACATGTTGTCAATGTTACACTATTATAAAGTAAATTTGGCGAGTAAAACATAAAAAATAAAAATTCAATACAAAAGTATAAAAATACCAAATATTATTTAGTTAATGCTTTCATAATTTAGGTTTCATGAATGGTACCATTCTTGATTTTTTTTAAATCTATGACCAACGAATATTATTTTCTTTTTATTTTCTATATAATTTTCCCTTTTAGTTAGAATTACTAAGTTGAAGGGTAGAATATTATTATTTACTTTTTTACTTTTAGTAGATTTGGTAATGTTTCCTCTTGATCTACCTTCACATTAATAGATTTCAAACCAAATTCCTAAGTTTAAAATACACAAAATATTATTAAGCCAGGATAAAAGTTTAAACTTATTAAGAATATTTTTGAAAATCTCCAATTTCTTAAAGGAGAAAGATTTAATTTTCTAAACCTTGGGAGGTAAGGGGGAATGGCCCCTCTCTCACCCCGAATTCTGTCTATGTAAATTTCACTCTCCTAACTCATAAAACTCAATAAAGAAAAATTGAACAAATAAATAAAATTAAGATATAAGATAAATAATTCAATTCTTGTATTATGTGCTCTAAAGGTATAAGATAAAAGTTTATCCTTGTTTTATGTCTCATATAGAAGTTTAATTGTTTTTTAACTAAAACATATGTAATTCAGGAGATGGATAATAATATTAAGGGCACAAAATTCGAACGGCTTTCAAATTATATGGTAGGCTGACTTTTAACCCTCCAACTATTAAATGTGTGCTTTTGCCCCTTGAACTTGTAAAAGGATACACTCTCCACGTTTTTGGTTAGATATAATTTTAGAAACCTTCCCCAAGATTTATGGTAATATCACTTGGTATCCTTAAAATTTCAAAAATATCACATGACTCCCATATCAGTGAGATGAGACTATTGATTACTATCATAGCTACGAATTGACAAAATTATCTAAACTACTTTAACAATTTTTAGGCAAAACATTATGAAAGAGAAAATGTTTAGGCAAAATATGTAAATCTTATATTATAATTAAATTGATAGAATATTCAATATAAGAAAACAGAAAAAGGTAGAATTGAAAGACAAAAAAGTATCTCTTGTTAAGTGATTATTATAAGAATATTATAACGATACAAAGGTGAGATTGCTATAAAAGAAATGGTTTTAGGGGGAGATGTGATATTTTTAAAATTTTAGAAGTACCGAGTGATATTCATAGACACGTTAAAGAATATACCCTTTACAAATTATCTCTAATCAAAACGGTAAAGAATATACTCTTTTACAAATTCGAGAGACAAAAGTATCCACTTAATAGTTAAAAGGCTAAAAATCAACTAATTTAATAGTTTGAGGGTCATTCAGATATTTTGTCGTAATACTAAAATGTTACAGTGGTCTACCCCCTCTGTCATTGCCGTACCTTTATTATGTGGGAGTGTAGAAAGCCTAAAGTATAAAATCCTGTAGAATTTTCGGTGCGCGAGTACATTGACATCTGACCAAATTAATGCATGTCTTGTTCAATTCGTCCACGGCAGAAGTTTGTGGTGTGTAAGGTTTTTGCGTCAGTGGGCAAGCAGGCGTCAATTCCAGATGCCTTGGTGCATGACTTTGTTCTCTCTACATTCTGCGAAATTAATGCCTTGTCTCAAGAATATGGCATGTGAAAAATGAATCTGCTCTATTGCTGAAAGGTCCATTCCAAGCCAGACCACATAGGAAGGGAAACACAACTTAATGATTTACACAGTCGTGATCACTCAATTTCATGTCCATTCGTACAAAAGAATAGTATGTGAAAGCCGTCCATGCTGGAGTGAAACTACTCCATCCTTTTGAACAGTCTTTTTTCTAAATGGCGTATTTAGTACCTCAATTTGAACAAAAAAACAAGTAGTCCATTTTTTGTTATCTCTCTTAATAGTCTTCGTATTCTTCTTCTTTCTTGTTGCTCATTGTACAAGGACCAATATAAGAGCAAAGAATAAATAAATATGAAAAAAAATGAGTTCTTCGTAAAACTCTACCATTATCCCTATTTCCTAAACGGCTTGCCGATTAACGGAAAAAATTTAAACTTTTACTGACAAAGAAATACTTTTGAGCTTTTATTCTGTGCATTGGAGTGCAAAGTAGAAAAATTCGAACCGTTTGGATAGTAAATTATTTACATAAATTTATCTGCTTGTAATTCAAGACCAGGCTTCTTGGTCATAGTGTTAATAATTTTTTTTTGCTGTCCGTCTACTTCTATGTCTTTTTGATGTTTTGTCCCACCAAAGGCGCGTGGGTCCCTATTAAGCTGTAGTTGCTGTCAAGAAAAATGTCCCTATTAAGCGTTGAACGAGTCCACAAATTGGGAGACGCAATTATAGAATTCCGTATTCAAAAAATGTTTAAACAATTTCACATTTGTTAGCCTTTCACACTTGGTATCCTTTCAGCAATTGTTAAAATAGCTCCAGAACGAAATTGGGTTTTTATTTTTGCTTCAAAAAATATGCACTCAATAATGAATAATCCCTCTTGTTAGCCTTGCATCTAAAGCTCCTTTTCCCTAGTTGATCAAAACTTGTACTGAATATTTGTTGCTTAACAGGGTTGGAATGGGTCATGGCTGATCTGTCTACGACAACATGTGGCCCTTGCCAAGGATAACATGCACAACTCGTGAAAGGGTCAATCTAAATGAACTCTAGTTGTATTAATTTAGTTTTTGTTTGTACCTAGGTTTGAAAGATTTCGATTGTAACTCAAATCTTTTCAACATGGTTATTGTTGCTTGCAAGAATTGGTGTGCGTGTTGGCTTGTGCCGACACTAGCCAGAGAAAATCGTCACTTTAGGTATAGATATTTACAAAAATAAAAAAAAAATATTTTTGCCTTCATAGATTGAATTTTTTATATACTGTCAGTATATATACCTGCAGACGTAAATGAATATCATAATGTGGCATGCAACTAGACTTGTCAGTATATACATTGATAGTATAAAAAAATTAATTAATATATATGTATGTATGTATGTATATATATATATATATGTATATATGTGTGTGTGCGCACGCGTACACGCACTTGATAAAAGGATAAAGAACGTGTAATTTATTAGTTTGATGATAACGACAAATGCAAGCTCAATGATGTTACTGTATACTATTAGTAGAATGCTAGAACATTAGAGACTTTTCCAACACGGTGCTTGCGTGACTTATAAGATGCTGGTGAGGTTCCTGAACCATCATATGTAATAATTTCGTAAATACGTACCCATCAACCTACTATTTGGAATGTTTGATATATAGTTATCTACTTTTGTTGGTAGGACTAGGCGCACTTTATAATTTGATTTGTTTGGACAGTTGATTATTTTTTCAAATATATTTACTTACATCATCATTATAATTTTCAATACACCTTTTTATCTTCTCAATTACCTTTTTATCTCACATATATCACATCACAAAAAATGTTACAGTAAAAATATCTCAAATAACTTATCATCCAAACAAAGCAGCACATCCTGGCTCCCTAGGTGGTGTTTGCTTGTCCTATTGCTACAACTTATTGTGTTAAACTCCAACATGTTGACTGTCATTTTTCACCTTAAAAAAAGGGTAAATCTCGAAACCAAAAAATTGAGAAGAAAACTAGAGTAATTTTTATCGAAACTCAGGAGATATTCTTATAATCGCAAAAACTAGAGTGTAATCTTCACTAATTTTTTTTAACCATGCCTTTGTTATTGGTTTGATTCAATAGATATTGCTTTATCTTTATCTTGCAGTAAAACAGAAGCCTTTTTTTTGCCAAACTAATAGACAAAGTTGCTAAGGAAAACGTGGAGCTAATTTTCGTCGTCCTCTTACTGTTCATCCACTAATAATTGTAGTCCTCTATTGTCTGTTGCTGATCAATAGAGGACTACAATTATTTAGGAAATAATAATTAAATGATGTGTTGCTGATCAACAGAGGACTACAATTTTTAGTGGATGCATGTCTGTTGGGTTTGTATCTAATACATTTGTGTGTTGAGTAGAAATTATTAAATGCAAGAAATGATTGTAGTTGTTGGCTCTTGGCTCAAGAAAATGTATTAATTCATTTAAAAATGACTTTTGTATCCTTATTTTTGGGATATTCAATCTTATCTTGTATTCTAATGCTGTTGTTTATTATTAAATGCTCGTGTTTTTTTGTTATTAAAAGCCTTCAACAAATGTTTATCCTTTTTATTAAATTATCTACTACAAAAAATTGATTTCGGTCTAGGACATATTTTCTCATTTCATTCGTAACGGTTTGAATAAATATTTATGCTTCTCATTAATTATCTTGTATTTGTGTTTTTCATTATTATTAAATGCCGTTAGTATATCTTTATCCTTTTCATCAAATTACCTATTAAAAGGAATCAAGCCCTATGTGGGACATCTAATTAATTTGTCCTTTGATTAGTAAAGTTTTGAATAAATGTTTATGCTCGTCATTAAATTATATTCTATTGTAAAAGGAATTAATGTCTATGTTAAAAAAAAGAAGTTATCATTTATATTATTCTTATTATATAATTAGATGTCCTGTGATTATTTGGATAAAATGTTTATCGTTATGATTAATTTATTTGGTATAGACAATTAGTTTGTTTTTGGTTTAATTTATATTATTCTTATTATCATTAAATAGGGTGTGATTGTTTCCATAAAATGTTTATCCTTCTGATTAAATTACTTCGTACAAACAATTAGTTTCTTTTTATGTAAAGAATTAATATTTTCCATAATTTATGTTTTATATCATTTTCATTGAATGTGCTTTCATTTTCACTTTTTTTAATTTAGTAAGTTATTTTATTAATTTTCATTAAAAATAGTATGATGGTTATTATTATAAATTTTAAATAATAATGCTTTTCTCTGTTAAATTATTTAGTTTGAACAAATTATTACTACCTTTGAATTATCATCTGAGCTTTTTTAAGTAGAGAAAATATTAAGGAAGGGTGTCAATGTCATTTTCGTTTGGCGCAAGTCTTTCTTCTGTAGAACATATTTTCTTTTAGGAGTTGTCACTTCATGCTGACTGTTTCCTAGGTACAATTGTCATTATGATCATGCACATTCCAACTCCTATTCCTAATAAACTATAATTTTTCACGTTAATTAAACATAATTCCTTTAAATATCAATGCAATTTCCCACAATTATTCTTTTTTCACTTTTTTTTAGTCAAAATGTTTCTATCCATGCATTCTCTATCGTGTGATTACTCTATTTTAATCATTCTTTACCAAATACTATATTAGAAATCTATTCCTATGTAATTTAAATACTTGTTAATTCAAACACACCATATTCACTATATATATAAATTCAATGTAAATTGAAATTGTTTTCCCAATAAGCAATACTCTTTTTAAACCTCCAATATATTCTCCTACTATTTAATCTGAAAAAACAAACATACGTGTGTATATTCAAGCCCATTCTTAACATAATTACACATAATCCTGGGCACTATAATATATGCAAAACCATGGGTTGCACGGTTTTTCAACTCCCTAGTTTACAAAAATGATTGAACCAATACGAAGAACATTACTGTGGCCCCAACACAGGGATGACAACTCACAAATCGAGAAAACAGAATCTATATATAAAATATTTAGTAAATTCTCAAATAGTGGTACTTGCTAACGTCATATATGAATCTTACTTTACGGTAGACAAGATTACATCAACATTACATCAACATTGCATTGCATTCACTAAAAGTCATACATAAATCTTACTTTAGAGTAGACAAGATTACATTACCCTCCCCAAAAAAAAAAAAAAAGAACCTCCCACATGTCACATTTACAAGAATATAGGGTTTGTTTGGTTATCAAGATTTGTAAAAAAATTTTAAATTTTGTTCTGCTTGTATCATAAATACAAATTTGAATCATCTCTTTATTTCATGTAGATCATGTCATAAAGAGTACAACAGTATTATTTCAAATAAATTTTTTTAAAAAAATAATCTCCTGTTCAGATAGATCCAATATCTCTAGTTCTTGAAACATGTGATTGCTTTTTGTTTCCTTCCTGAACGATGTGAGAACCGAGGTAATTTGTTTTTGTCGGCGAAAATGAAAAGTCAATCTCAAATAATCTAGTTAATTAGTGCCTGCACACATTCAGTAAATATGACATTTAACTGTTTTAGACTACTTTACGCAAATGTGAGTAGATTCCTTCTGACAAACCCATTCGCTGGTGAGGGTGTGCACGGGAGGGGTTAGGCACTTTCTATCCCATGTCGAAACATCGTCGAGTCTTCACTCTGGATTTAAAGTCTACAAGGATCTTGTTCTGTCACCAATTGATTAAAAAATGATTCTTTATGGGTTCTCCTTAAATTGCTTTTGGACCGATTTTACGTTTACTTCTGTGTGTGGTTTAATAAGTTGTTTGTGTGTGTTTATTTTCCTTTCGGAAAAAAAGAGTAGATTCTTTCTGTCTATCACTTTCTAACTTCCATATACTTTTCGTTTTCTTCCTTTTTTTTTTTCCTATCGTACGATTCTGTATAATTGCTCACACGTAGCAGAAGAAGTAATGCAGCATTGAATTTAAAGAAAATAACCATTGAGGTTTCAAGTTTCCGATAATTAAACTAATAAACATACTTGGTGTAAAACCCCGAACATTTTTTATATCCCCCTCTTTGGTAAGAGCAATTAATTAATCAATATTATTAATTAATATTGTTTTACTAATAGTGTAAATACTTCATTTATCTCTTTAGGATTTTATATTAAATACCCTACCTTATCTCAATTACTAAGGGATAGTGGGGTTGATAACTAAATCACAATCTATGTGACTTAAGTAACCAACCTAACATATTCTTATCTATACACTATATAAGATTTGAGGAAGGGGTTTGAGATTAACAATGGAGTTAATATTTATCATCACTTTATGGGCTTTTATTTTTACCCTTATAAAAACTATTTTGACTTTAACTATCTATGACTATTTAACTTTTTAACTATTTAAGTATATGTTTTCAATATAACTACCCTTAAATATTATAACTACCAATATAAAATTATTTTATAAAAAATATTTAAAAGATTAAAGTTTGCTTCAGTAATAAAACTTGATTTAAAATATATGATCATAAATATTATGTACTTTTTGATTACACACACATTAGGTGTGCATTAAGCACTAGTTTTATTTGTTTTCCTAGACAAACACCAATTATGCAAATTATCATGTAGATATTATGGGAGAAAAAGTAGGAAGCAACAGTTACTTGAGTAGTGGGGGTCGATTATTATTTCACACTAGTGTGAATACTCGTGCTATGCACGGTGCTGATATTATTGAAAAAATGAAAATAAAAGGGTGAATTAAAAAAGGTTAAAAAATTATACCAACACAATTAAAATATAATATATGTCTAACAATAGTTTGAAATATGATAGAATGTGTATATTATTCAAAAATTACCTTTTTTTGGAAGATAGATCCTGAAAAAATAATAGAAATTATATTAGAAAATGAATGATATATGAATAAAAATGCATGTAATTAAATGTTGTTAAAATGAAATACTTACAAATATTATGCATTCGATTTAATATTCTTACATGAAGGTGCGAACACTCTTCACACTAATCAACTTTTAGTACGAAAGTCAAAATTGGTGATTTAATTAATTCTGTTGAATTTTGTGGAATGCGTACTACAAATGAAAATGCACGATCTTTGCATGAATTGATTCGTTGGTTGAACAACCTATCACCATTGTCCTGAGAATTAAGTACGTGCGAAATTTAAAATTAGTGTATTTTTTTCCATAGTTTATAAATAGATTTATAAAAAATAAACATATATTAAGAAATTTTATCTTCCTTTGTAATTCTCTGAGATAAAAAGTATCACAACCAAATACGAATCGTGCATGTCTGTCCTGTAGATTAAGATGCATGTTACTACTGGAATCTTTGATTTGTATGTTAACATTGTACTTGTTTGACAAATAAAATGTTATATACAATACAGAAAAATTTGTTGAAATTAAAGGTACATGAAATTAATTATCTAACAACAGTGTCTACTACGTCATTACAATGCATACACACTATTTTTGAAAAATGACTTTCACGTAGTTGTCCACAATTTTTGCATAATTCATAGAACGTATTTTCTATGTTAATGCTTTGAATGTAAGCAAGTATTCAAAAATATTTAACCTAGTAAGAATGAAAGAAGGTATAGGTTATGATTATAAATTTAAAAAATTTGTGCAGTAATTAAATTAAATAGAGTAAGTTTACCGTATGCATGATTGTATATTTGGATATCCATACTCTCTTTGAATTTGCTATCAACAATGCTTGTGATGTTGTAAAATTGCTTGACTTCAACCACGTAACTAACTTTCGAGCATATGTATCATTTTCAAACCTACAATTTTTTGAAATACATATTGATAAGGGTATAAAACAACATTAAAAGTTTGATGTAGTGTTACTGATAGAACTCACCAACTGCGCAGGTATTGAGCAAAATCTAAATTGTGATTGATATGCAATTTGTTAGCTCCAATTGTACAAAGTGATGGTTCTGCATAGTATGGTTATATTCGCTAAAAAACTATTCAAATTATAAAGAGTATAAGTAAAAGCATTTGATTTACTTCTGAAATTTCGTACGCAAATACCACATGCTAGTAAAATATTATTTTTTGTAGTAGATTGATATTATAGGATTTGTAGTATATTCAATAACTTGATACTCAAATCACTGATGAGGCAAAATTTGCCTAAATAAGCTTTACAGTGTCCTAACTCCTTGCAAAAAAAAAAGCGCTAAATAGTCCTAATTGGCATCGCAAGTTACCGCAACGTGCCAGTGGCATCTAGGCCTAATTTTTTTTTGGGTTAAAATCTAGTCCTAATTGGTTCTGCTGTTTCTTGATCATGTTGTATGCTTCCGAATTAAAATTGTATTAAAATAGCATGTGAATGAGCATTTGTCTTTAATTAAGGAGTAAAAAGGATTTAAAATATAAATAACAAACTATACACGGTTTATAAAGTAGACTATGAGAAAGTTTTAAATTTTAAATTTGACTGGTGATAGGGTTGGTTATAACTCACTACTTTTTATGTATTAAAATAAATACAAAAATCTAGACAAAAATCTATAACCCACTACTTGTTCCGTTTTTGAGATTTTTTTTAGGGTTAAATATAGTAAACCCCTTAACTTTACATTTAGCTGCACTTTACCCCCTCAAATTTACATTTAGTTGCACATTTGTGATTTTTTTGAAACGTAATTGTAATTTGCAAAGCTCATTTGTAGGGGTGGTTATAGGGTTAGTGTGGTGACAAATATTTCTTAATTATAAAAATATAACATTGTATTAAAATAGCATACGGATGAACATTTGTCTTTAATTAAGGAGTAAAAATGATTTAAAGTATAAATAACAAACTATAAACGGTTTATGAAGTAGATAGTGGGAATGTTTTAAATTTTAAATTTGATTGGTAATAGGGTTGGTTATAACCCACTACTTTTTATGTATTAAAATAAATATAAAAATTTAGAAAAAAGAATGAGAAGTTTGGAAGCCACTGAGAGGGTCTCTGCTAAAAATCCCTTCTGCAATACATATAGATATAGATATAGATATAGATTATAAAGACTAACTCACTCACCAGCATTAATAACGCTGTACTACTTAACGGACTAATCTAGAGTTCCATATCTGTCAAACATCAAATAAATAGAGGGGAGGAGAGAGAATATATGAGAAACAAAACTTGAGAAAGTCTAGAGAGGAAACGGATGTGCAGTTAAGAAGAGGAATTGACTATGGAAGAAATTTATAGCGAAAGACTTCAAGTCATCGTCGTCTCCACCGGTAATTCACTCACCAGCATTAATAACGCTGTACTACTTAACGGACTAATCTAGAGTTCTATATCTGTCAAACATCAAATAAATAGAGGGGAGGAGAGAGAATATATGAGGAACAAAACTAGAGAAAGTCTAGAGAGGAAAAGGATGTGCAATTAAGAAGAGGAATTGACAATGGAAGCAATTTATAGCGAAAGACTTCAAGTCATCGTCGTCTCCACCGGTACAAGTAAGATAGAAAGCCTATAATTTTATGACTATTTTTATTTTACAATTTACTTAAGACTAGATAAATGTATACAACTTTCCTCAGAGTTTGTATCTAGATTTCTTATGCCATTAAGGCTCTCAAATTCAGGTTCGTCGGAGTTCTGATGAGTTCGGTTATTGGAGTTTTACCTTGTACTACTTAATTGGAAGACATGAAATTTGAATGCCTAACATGCACCGGAATTAAGTCCCAGTTGAGAACAAAATAAATGATGAAGAGTTGTCGGTGATGTTAGGAGCAGAGGGAAAAACGCAGGTCGAGGCAATTGAAGATGATGGCTTTGAAACTTTTTTTTTTTTTTCTGAAAATTTAGTATTGGCCCTTGATTGAAGATAATTCTGCTAAGGTCCCAAAAAAAAGAGAAAACCTTTTATTTTTTTTAGTTGTCTACCTAATGCGTGGTTATAAAACCTGGTCTGATTTAGCGGTCGAATCAGTCAACTCGATGAACAGGCAATAAGACCGGACTGGGTTGCTAATTAAACCGGCCAGTTAAGCAACAAATTCGTTAACCAATTAACGATTCGATGATTCAACCGGTGAAAAAAAAAATCGACAGTTGAACCACAAACTAAAAATTTTTACTATTTTTATAATTTAAAATATATTATTATATTATATAACATAACTATTGTGCAATCCATGATTAAATCGCTCAACTTACAGTTGAACCGGTGACCCGATCACCTTTTCAGATTAAGTTTCGAGCCAGGTTTAATAATGACCTAATGTCTTTAGCCGAATACATGTGAGCTAGTGCTCTCCTCTATGATAGTCATGGTTGGAATTAAATAACAGAGGCTATTCAGGCCAAATTACTAGTGGACCAACTTTTGTTATTCTTAGAACTCAATATAATAAAAATAATGATAACTTGCGCTAAAAATAAATTTTGGGCCTACTAAGTTTCCAAATAAATGAATATACTTATTTTACTAAGCCTAATAGCTATGGTTTAAATATTCTACTGTGGACTTAATATATAATTATTAATCATAAGGCCCAATACAACTTTTAGTTAGAAAAAAATTCAAGCTTTATTACCAAGGCTTATATTTTAATTGGTCTAACTCAAGATAACTTTTATAAAGCCCAATTTCATTATGTTAACTAAATAATATCTAATAAATTCTAGAACCCGACAAATAAATCCAAGTTAATGTGGGCCATTTTCTACAAAAATAAACAAACAAATGAATGAATGAATTTGTATAGATAACTGAATTAAGATACTTTCTAAAATGGGGAAACCTTCCAAAAAAAATGGAAACTCTCCAAATCAGGAAACTTTCTAAAGAGGAGGAACTTTTTATTTTTGGAAATTATTAAATACTTTCATAAAAAGTCCAGACATATAATATAGGGCTAACTGAGGACAAAAATAGGTAATTTAAGAATAGTATAGATGAGCTAATTACAGTATACATGTTATTGACAATAGATTTGAAACAAAATTGAGGCACACTAAGATATCTTCAAGCGAGTAAGTTTAGGTAGGTCGTACTTACCCCTCTGTGTTTTCAAAATGTCAAATATGAATTTATTTTAAATGCAAGTCTATTTTGTTATATGCAAATTGGATCATTGTATGCCTATTTGAAAGGTTTTGCTATGGTACGTATTATGAGATGTATTCTATGAAATGAGATGGTATGATTGATATGTTTTATAATTTACAAGAAATTTCTATGAATGTAATCATGTCATGTTATAAGTTTCCATGCCATGTTCGGCGGGGGTCACTTCTAGAACCTGCAGAACTAAATGCCACATTGGACGGAGGCCATTTATATATATGCCATTCACTCTTAATGAAATATGTATATCTAACATATAGAAAAAATATCAAAGGTTTTATTTATTGTCTGCATGTGGTATTACATGATCGAATTTGCAAATGTATACAATATGTATATAATTACATGATCCGACAGAGGAGTAAGTATTATCTACTGGGTATTCGTTGCTCAGTCCACATTTCTTTATTTTCTTGCAGATCAAGAAAGCAAAACCGTGCCCGCTTAGAAGATAAGAGAGAGATAGAAAAATAGACGTTTTCACTCTGGAAATATGGTGTAAGATGTTTAGCAAATGTATGGATTCAAATATAGTAAGTATTCGTTTAGTATTTGTAAATTTTAAATTTTAGTGAATTCTTTTTTTATAAACTATGATCGTGATACTTTATATTTGTGGGTGTAAAGTCGTATGTGTATGGCATGTCACATTGCAAATCCGGTGGAAGGTCCCGTATTTGGGGAGTGACACTTGGTCCTCATTTTTTACCTCAGATGTGATATAAACTATTAACATTTGAAAAGAATCTTTTGGAAAATTTCGATGAGTGTTAAAGTTATCCCTTGTACCAGCCAAAATAGTTGCTGAACGTTGCATTTTAAACATTAAAGCGAGGAGAATGTGGCATTTTTATGCCATTAGCAGATAAGGTTATTGGACCCATTTTTCTGCACCCAACGGTTTATTAGTGCTTTTAAAGTTAAATGCGTTAAGCCCCAGTTAAAGTATGGTGCGATTTGCACTTTCTACCCTAGCGTTATTTCGCTTTAAAAAAAAAAAAACCCTAGCATTATTTTTATTGTGCTTTCTCCACTTGAGTAAAGGTTAGTAGTAACGGTTTGGTAAAAGACATTAATATCCTTAATTAACAATTAGCAGGAAAAATACATGAAGAGGAGAATTTTTTTTAAAGGAAAATGTCCTTAGAAATAGATTCCAATGACTTCAAGAAACCACATGCCCCTGGAACCTATCGCAAAATCTAAAACTAAATCATTTCCTATGCTAAAAAAGAACTCATGAATAGTTACCAAAAAAGAATACCAAGTAAGTTTACCAATAAATCTATTTCCTCCTGGAATTTTCAATTGGCCTCAATATACATATAGGAGATTCTTCACCACATTTGGATCTCATCTCCTATTGTTGATGTTCACAATTTGAGAAGTAATACCTTGAATAGTAGCAAGATGTTGAATTCATTAACTTATGTGACTTTTTTTTTTCAAAGAGAAGTGAATATTTTGAATGCTTAGTTGTTGATTTTTCCAAGAAGAAAAAAAGAAAGGAAAATTTGCAGCACTATATATGGGTGATAGAAGAAGCTTGGGCCATGGAAGAAGAATTGGAAAAAATTGGAAATAAGCACAGAATTTAAAATTTTGATACTTTTTAACAGTCAAACTACTGTACCTTAATAGATGGGGCAATGTGCAACAAAAAGAACGATAGAGGGGGAAGTGCAAATTTGACCAAACGTTAGGGGAACTTAGTGTATTTAACCCTACCTTTAACGACTCGAGATATATTAGGGGAACTTAGTGTTATTTGAAATATTATTTGGAATAATTACTGTAGCACTTTTTGTGATGTGATGTATGTGAGATAAAAAGGTGATTGGAAATATAAAAAGATGAGTTGGAAAATGTGTTTATGATACAAGCAAAATATTATTTGTAAAAATGGGATATCCAAACAATTTCTAGTGAGCATTTCCCACATTGGCCTTGTGCTGATAGCATATGTCAGGATTTATTACTAGAGAGTTTAGTGTTGAGATTTTGATGGAAGATAAATCTGTTTTCTTCAAAAGAAAAATTAATGCATTTAAACTCTAAAAACACAATGCCCTTTGATAATTCAGCTTAAGTAAATTTTATATGTGTCTATAAAATTTCTGAAGGAAGAAAAAAATTATGCTCTTAAGAGGTCATGCAAATAGCTCATAGCAAAATCTGGTTGTAAATATACACAGGTTTTAGTTTTTAGTACATTAACAACATAAGAATTTGTAATATCAAGTTAAGGAAAACGCGAACAATGATGAAGAAAGCAATAACTTTTTGCATTGCTTTGAGTATATGCTGATGATGCAAATCAAGATTGCCTTCTATAGATTAATTTTGAATGAATGAAAACTTAAAAATGAAGAATTCAAGATTTTTCAGGAATAGTTATTCTAAACTTACCTTAAATTTGAATAAACCCTCTATATTCGCGGGATTTGTATGGTTTAGATATTTTTAGTGATGTTTTTTAAAAACTAATACTATAGCATTGTATATGAAAAACTTTCATTCTAAATGCATTTTGAGAGATATTTTTAAAATTTTATTGGAATAGTTTACAAATTTTGTTTGGTGCCCCTGCTAGAACCACCCACCACCCCCATCTGCCACCACTATTGCCATCACCACCCTCCTCCCCTTCCCTCCTCTATCCCCTCCCTCTTTTTTCCTCCTTCTCCTCCTTTCATTCCCCTCCTCTGCCCTACACCATGTTCCCCTCTCACAGGTCTCTCGTGACCAGATTTGGTCGCAACTAGATCTATCTAGATCTGGATTTGGCTACGACAAGATCTAATCGTGTGAGACTGGTGGGATGGGAATGGGGTGTGGAGAAGAAGGGGGGAAGAGGGATGGAAGAAGTGACGGAGGATGAAGGAGGGTAAGAAGTAGCGGTGTTGGATGATGGTGGCAGGTGGAAGAAGAAAGATTGGTGGAAAATATATATATTTTTATTTTTATGAGGTGTATTGGAGCTTATATAAATTAGATTTTTTTTTTTTTTGGAATGTTTTCAAAATGTGTTGCTGTAGATTTCAAAAATAAAACAGACCAATCCTACGAATATTAAGGGTTGCGTCATGCATGAGTCAGGATTACGAAAATAGATACCGAGACAAAAGTGTTACATCAGAGGTTGCGTCTGTGGTGGGAACTGGAAAGTGGGAACTTCCCATCCTACAATCACAATAACTCAGTGTGGGACCATTGTCCAAACTTTATGGGTCCAATTAAGTTACGCCAACCGACTCCGACAGGCAACAGTAAGCGAACTATGTAGCAAAAAAATAAAAAAATATGAGACTTTCTAAGGGACTAAACAGTAAATATAGATATACATTAGACTGAGTTCATAAATTAATCATCATCGATTGTTGACCATGCAAATTAAATTAGTCGTTTGTAATCACTATCACTATCATTATTATTTAATAATTAATAGTAATGGTTTTTTTTTTTTTGGGTTGAAACCCATGGATTGTTTTATAACTAAAAATATAGATATAGGTTTACATTTTTTTCCCTTTTTACTATTCTTTTTTTCTAAATTTTCTTCACCTCCTCAATTTCTTCTAGTATTTGTTAACATTTTATTTTTAATTAAAAATATCAATTACATTGGTGAGTAAATATTGATTCCTTATTAAATAATAGTTAATCAAAAAATGAGCCTACGATATTCATTAACTCATTCCAATTAACCTTAATTAAACAATAAGTATCACTATGAATAACTTTGAAATCCATTCCTTAAGGAACCAACTTATCCAATGCCTTCTAAGTACATGAAACAAATCGACTTTATGCTAAACTTGATTCATGCTACAATTTGTGTAGATAAATTTTTTGTGAGAATTCATGAAATATGCGATGCAATCCCCAAACTATGAGTAATTTTTTTTTAAACTTAATGTTTTGAGAGCATGCAAAATGAATCAATAATCAATTGTAAGTAAAGAAAAGCAAAAGTCAATAAATGATTGGTACTTAATATTATATTAGTGCATAAGACACCTTCTAGGTGTGTGCAAGTAATCAAAATTATGGTCTTTTGTGGAAATATTATTCATGAAAATTAGTTTTTGTAAAGGTTATTTAAGATGTTGTGATTAGTTATTTGGTAATTAATTTCAATTGGCTAATTACTAACATAATTTAAGTTCATATTTTAAAATAGGAAGGAGTATAATTAATTAATTGACAAAACTACCATTGAAATCATAATTTTTTATATGAGGAAAAATTAAATACTCTTAATAATAAGGGTATAACTGAAAGTTTAGACCACATTAAACATGTGTAAGCATTACATGGTAATGCTTCTAATCTTTGACTTATAGAAAAGTTTATTCTTTTCTTTATTGAAAGTAGATATACTAGTCTCATGAATGGATGTCACATGTATAAGATTTTAAGTTAAATTCAATTTTGAATTATTTGTTATGCTTATATCCCGTTACTTAGACTTAGTTATTTAGCGAGTTTTGAGTTGATGGATTCAAATGACTCATTTAAATTTAAATGCACATTGAAACTAAACTATTTGTGGGGTTAATTGAAGAGTAAATACTATATACATCAACAATGTATACACTATCGCTATTAGTTCTATGACATATATATAAAAGTTAAATTTTAAATTTAAATTTTGGATAGTTGTCATTCATAAAAAACTGTTGGTGTATATACTATCAGTATATAGAATATTAATCCTTAAGTGAATTCACTAACTTTCTTTTACTTTTTTTTTTTGTCATTCTCTTTCTTTCTTATTATTCCGAAAATTCAAACAAACTTTTCAATTGTTGCCTAACTGATTCTCATGTTAATACATAAATCTTTTTTTAACTCTAGTAATATTTCATTAGTTGACACTTGTCACAATCACCATTTGTGTCATGGTACAAATTTTCTTTGGTTCTTTTATTTTTCTTCTCATCTACCTATTATATAAGAAAAAAGCCAAGTTACTATAGCACCCCATCTTTTTGACACATGTATTGCACAAATTTTTGACAAGTGGATTCTTGATTATTTTAGCTAAACTTTTCCTTCCTTTTTTGATTCAATTGGGCCAAAATAATTAAAATATTTTTTCTCTGAGCCAAGTTACTATAGCATCCCATCCTTTTTACACATGTATTGCACATATTTTTGACAAGTGGATTCTTGGTCATTTTAGCTAAACTTTTCCTTCCCTTTTTTGATTTAATTGGGCCAAAATAATTAAAATATTTTTTCTCCTTCAGAAAATCAACTGTGTCGCTTCTTCTTCTTCTTGCGGCAAGTGCTGTTATTTTTTATTTTTTAAAACTAATCTAACTAAAATTGTTGCGATGTTCTTTTTTTTTCGTCGAGATGATTAGCTACTTAACAAAGAAAAGTTTTTATTATTTTTTTTATCCCATTTTACATTTTCTTTTCTTCCTTTTTTTTCTTCATGTCTAATCTCTCATATTTGCTCTATTCTTCGATCATAATGTTATAGTCAACTGGCATTTGTTTGTTAAATTTATAGGATGATGCTATTATTTGGTATTTTTCATGGATAAAAGGTGAAATATTAAAATATGTAAAAAGATCTTAGAATTCATTTTATACCAATGATCATTTTCTATGAAGAATAGAACAATAATTCTTTCTTTTCTTTTCTCCTCCCACGATTTGATTTCTTACTTCACATTTTTTTTCTTTTTCTTTGTTTTTTGGTTACATTTTGTAATTATCTACAATTTTGTGTATTTTTAAAAGAGAAAAGATATATCATGTGTTGTTTCCACCAAGATAAATCTAGTTAGGCATTCTTCTACCTCTGTGTTCTATAAGATTTTGTATATATTTAAACTAACGTTAATTTTTGTTTGTTTTTTAATTATTCAGGTTCTGTAGTATCAATTGGGTTGGCATATGAAAATTGTAGTTGGTGATAGAAGTCACAATTAAAAATTGTTAGAAAATTCAATTTTAATTAGGAAGATGTTTTTGCAATAAAAAAAATGGTTCAATTCTAATTTGTATATGTAGATCTGGAAACGTAGCAATTCATATTTTTTTATCTAACCTTGCTATTTATATTCTGGAGCTGCAGGATAATGTTGTCACCTTTAAAAGGGATTTAAATAAATAAAGAAAGAAAAATGTGAAACTTTAGAGTAAGGTATATTGATGTTGAAGATTGTGACATGTCTTAGTGGCTTTCTAAATTTGTTCTCATTATTAAAATACTAGAAGCATTATGACTGCTTGTGATTTAGTTACAACTAAGACTATGCTGCTAATTAATACAGCAATGCACTTGTAGTGTATTGATTTTCTCTCTTTTTTGGATATTATCATAATAATAGTTCAAAAATCTTTATTCAAATCACAATAAATAGAGGTATTAACTTCATAGATGGAATTTCTCTTCACAACAAATTTTGAGGGAAATTTTATTTATACTCCATATTTTATTAATTGTATTCCTACAATAAATAAAAACTATATGATAAAAATAATAGTGAAAATGTGATTAACAAAAATGAGAGTTCAAATAACATTTGTTAATTTCAATTGTTTTGAGGCCCAATTTTCTCCTATATTTCTATTGATTTATCATGTGCCAAAATAATTTGATGTTATGTGTTTGACTAAATTTCTAGGGGGCCCAAGCTGTGCTTTGCACAGCTCAAGTACCTCTAGTGTTAATACATAAATCTTTTTTTAACTCTAGTAATATTTCATTAGTTGACACTTGTCACAATCACCATTTGTGTCATGGTACAAATTTTCTTTGGTTCTTTTACTTTTCTTTTTACTTGAATAAAAAATTTATTTGTTAATGTAATATGTTTTATTTTTTATTACAATAAAATATTATTACTTATGTTTAAACAATATGCAGGGAACTTCAACTCCCACATGCGCATATGCAAAAATCTAATTTTGATCCAATTTCTAATTAATTTTTTGTTCACAATACTAACATTTACCACTTTCGTTAATTGTCATATAATGTAATCACATTTAAATTCCTAATTTTTCCGTTTATCTTTACACTCAATTAACTTATCCTTCTACAATACTTATGAGTCATTATTTCTTTTTTTTTTTGTTTCAAGTACAAAATTGCGGCACTATGCTTGAAGAGTCCACCATTTTCTTTCTTCCTGATCTTTTTTTTTCTTTCATGTTTCTTTGGCACCATTTGCTTTTTTATTTTTATTTTTGTTGGGGCCAATATATCTCCAATCATCGGACCATTTCATGATAATCAAATTTGCAAAAAGAGCTTCCCCTGTAATTTCAAAAGTTTTTTTTTTTATTTTACCTAACACGTGAATTGCATTCTTATTGTTTGGTCCCACAAGGAACTAGCCTTAACCGTTCATAACAAGAAGGAGGGGCAGGAAGGGTATCCATTCCTCAAAGTTTATGTCCAAGATTTAATTAAAATATATATATATATATATATATATAATTCAAATTGCATCTTGTACATCGTTTTTCACATTATGTGTGAAGTTTACAAATTTTTGTTTTATAATTACATATTATTGAAAGTAAATTACATCATATGTATACAGAATTATTTTTTGTTGCCAGCAACGATACATTGTATAACCTATTCTATTATAATCTAGGGGGAGGGGAATCTAAGGAGGCTTGTGTGTTAGGGACTAGTGGGTATATAGACCAAACTAAATCAAAAGAATGTTATGACACTATCATTAGATTTTTTTTACTACAGGTGTGACTTGAACTCTCATCTACAATCTAATGAGGGACTTAAATCCCTTCCTGATGGCCACTGAGCTAAGTTTAGTGGTTTTATGTATATAGAATTACACGCCGTGCATTAAGCACAGAACTTTTAAGAACGGTTGCTTCTCCGTCCAAAATAACACATCTTTTGGCTGCCTTCCTCTGCCCAGCTTAAATCAGAGTTGCTTTTTCCGTACTCCATTATAAAGTCGTCCATGGCACGACGCATCAACAATATCCCACCACGTCAACCAGTTAGAGTGTGGTTCTCCGAAAGGAAAGATGTCAATTCTTTTTCTTTTTATCGAATACGATATAAGACACATACATCCAACTAATTAAATATGAATTAAATATGACTGAGGGTTAAAGCTAAGAGAATCTAAAAGGTCACCTAAAGGGATCCACGAAACTTACCTATCCAGCCAATTGGTAACCTGTGGAAGGATGTTAATTCAACCGAGTAAAAATCGGGCATGGGGCAGGGAGGGTTGTTAGATTAATCATTTTAGGATTGTGTAATATTTTTTGAATATTTTGTAATTTTAAATAAATTATTTGTATATTCTTGCAATAGAAGTACAATTTTCTATTACTATTTATGTAAGATCCATGCATAATTATTATGTTTTTATTGTGAATTTTTACTAATAATTCATATAAAATTACACTTCGTTCAAAAAAAGTTACGTCATTCAGTACGTTGTCACTGACAACCCTGGTCTATGAAAATGAAGGGCACGTTTTTCTTTGTCTTTGTGATAGAAATCAAGTCAGGCAATAACTATCCCACGGGATAAAGAAGAGTGGGTAGCAGTTATAATTAGGTACAATTTTAGGAGTTTCCTTGAGTTTTTTCTTAATTTCACTTAGCACATTTGAAGTTTTTAAAATTTCATTAACTTCTCTTGAATTGACATTTTGTGTGACATTTTAGTCCCTTCAGCGAAAAGTATCATTAGAAAATGCATATAATAAGAGAGACAATATTTTTGTTCCATTACTACCCCTGTCCTATTGATAAAGCTTATATAAAAACAAGGCTAAAAAAATAGTAAAAATGTTAAGGAGTATAAGTATTTTTTTTTTTCAGTGTAAGCGGGAGGACTCGAACCCGATACCTCTTGCTTACACTCCCTCTCCTAGTACCACCCAACCTAACCCAATCCAACCCAACCCTTCCCCTAAGGAGTATAAGTACAATAGAGAGTAAAGTTGTAACAATGGATTAGCTATTACCCTAGCATGGTAGTAGGGCTGCAAACGAATCGAGCCGCTCGCGAGCGGCTCGAGTCAAGCTCGAGTCGGTTCGAGTCAAACTCGAGCTCGAGCTCGAGCTCAGAATATTAAGCTCGTTAGCTCGCGAGCCGGCTCGCGAGCTTGGGTATATATATATATTTTTTATTTTTATTTTTATTTAATAATAAAATTACGTATATTATATATATATTTTTTTTATTTTTTTATTTTCATAGTAAAATTACGTATATATCCTTAATATTTTATAATTTATTAAGAAAAAAATATTATTTTATTTATTTTTTTAAAAATAAAATAATTATTTTTTATTTTTTCTCGAGCTCGGCTCGACTTGATTCGAGTCGAGCTCGAGCTCGAAATTTGCCAGCTCGTCGAGCTCGAGCTTGGTAAAATTTAGTCGAGGCTCGGCTCGATTAGCTCAAAACTCGACTCGGCTCGGCTCGTTTGCAGCCCTACATGGTAGAAGCCGTTTTGAAAAAAAAAGAGGCAATTTCTAGATTTTTTTGTGAGATCATTTTTAGATTGATATTTTTAATAATGAATAAGTTATAATTTTTTTTATATGCGTGCTTTACATGCAAACCACATGTATAAAAAGATTATTTTTAGTTTGAATACAACTTACTTAACATTATATATTAAAACACTAATTTTTTATTTTCAAATTGACCAGTATACAAAATGAGTGTTGAAATGTATTATTTTAAAGTTTTTATAGTATGATAAAAGTATCTAAATATATTTACTATAATTGTTAGAGTATGATAAGAGTGTTTAATTCAATTATCTAAACATTGCAAATTGAGTAATATTATTCTAATTCCAAATAATATGAATATTCAGCAATAACTTAAATTTAAATATATTTCTATTCTTTAGGATTGCTGTTCTTCCAAGAAAATAAACTTTTTCAACTCCATGTATGTCGGTCTATATTACGTGTCTAATATTTATAGGTAATCATCTATGTAATTGTTTTCGCAGAGCATGTGAGAAACACCCTCTTAGATTTAGATGAGAGGACACTTTTTCTCTTTTCCTGGCCAAAGAGATTTAGGTGAAAATTTTGAAAATCCAAAAAATACTTAATCAATCTTTCACTAATTTTATCATCTTTTGATCTAATGAACAAATGGTCGTAATGGGCCCTTAATCACATCTTAGCTCGAAAAAATGTACTAGTATTACTACTTAAGAAATTTCAACTAGGGTCTAAATCTAAGAAAAGAACACGGCTTGCCTAGCTTTCTTAAATCTGTCTTGTAGAATTCTCCACGGTATTGACGACTCACCAAAATTCCTCAAATTGTTAAACATTATCAAAATTATGAAATAAAAAGGCTGATTAAATATTTCTGTGGATTACCCTTTTACCATGTAGAAATGGAAAAATATCAACAAACTGGAATGACAATTTGATTATCTTTTGTCTAGATTTTTTGGCTAAGAAAAGTTTTATCAGTTTGGTTAACAAGCTATTAAGATTGTAAGGGTAATATTATCAATTTTGTAGCCATTGATTCCATATGTGGTATTGTAAATTTGACAAGGGAGGTAGGTGAGATTTAAAAAAATCTCAAGGGTGCTAAGTGATATTATAACAAATCTCAAAGGAGGTTTCTAAAATTATCCCTTATAATTAAGAGGATATTTTCAAGCATCCAATTTCTTATTGACATGTAGACTTTATTAAGTTTTCCATCTTTAGGCACCCAATCTTTTATTGATACATAGACTTTTATTAAGTGTGCCATCATATTAACAAGGGATAATTTCAGAAACCTGCCTTGAGGTTTCTGACATTTTCACCGAACTCTCCTGAAATTTCAAAAATTGCACTGTTCTCTTTTGTAGAAATTTGGACTCCATTACTTACATTATGCTTTATTACATTATGCTTTATATTAAGTGTGCCATTACTCCCCTGAAATTTCAAAAAATTGCACTTGATGTACTGTTTGTTATATGTTTTCATGATCTATGAAATTTTGTGAACTTATTTAGGTTAAGAGATAGGTAATATATATATATTTTTTAAAAGATGACCCGTTTGTTTTGTTAAATCTTGTGTTAAGAAAAGACTGATTCATGCCTTTATTGTTGATTTATTGATTAAGATCCTTATGCTTTTTGCACTAATACTTTACTTTTACTATGCCAACCTCAACAAAAAGATCAATTTTTTTTTTACCCTAAATTTAGATACTTGCACTGATAATTTGATAGTTTTGTAGAGCTAGTTGTGACTTTTATATGATGTTGTAAAGGACAAAAAAAAAAAATGGCCATTGCAATTTGCATTAGCTATAAAAAATTACTGTTACCTCAGGTTGTTGCTGCATCTTTTCGAATTTTACTTATAACCCTTGATTTTTACTATTTGTTTCATTGTTCACTAATACAACTTGTGGACAATCAAAAAAGGGCATATATGGAATACAATTATCTTCTCACTCCTCAAAATATTTTTTTAATGTAATAATTTCAAAAGCTTCTCCTAAGGTCTCTAATAATTTCAATGAGCTCCCTCGAAGTTTTCAAAATTATACTTACCTCCCTTGTCCACTTGAAATGACAATGTTAGCCTTAACATTTTAATAGAACTCCCTTATTAGGTATACATATATAAAGAATGGAATTTATAATTATTTTTTCTTTTTCTTTTCTCTTTTTATTCCTCATTTTTTTAAATATTTTTTGCTAGTAATCTTATGGAACTATAAACAACAACTCTAAATGTTAAACCAGTGACTTTTTTTTTAGAACTTTTAATGTGATCCAATTTTTATTGTCAATTTGTTTGCTGTTTCATGAATCCAAAAATCCATCAACTCTAAAAGCATTATGATGACACTTTCTTCTCTAATTTAGAGAGAATAAGTTTTGAATCTTTTCATTTCAGCTCCTAGAAAATTTTAAAGGCTTGTCGTCTCTAATTTAGACAAAGACTACCAATATTCTGGCCGTCTTACAGGCTTCTCTCTTGTTCACCTTTTATTTATGTGTCATGTATTTATACTTGTTAGTGTAAAAAATTTTGTCTGACGGTGTATATAATATTAATCCATAAACTGAAGGTTGTCCTTCCTACAACTAAGTATTTAGCATTTCGTGTTAGGAAAAGGGATTTAAGTTTTAGTGTTAGGGAGAAACACTTGAAAGAGTCCATTAACATTAATCCATAAACAGAAGGTTGTCCGTCTTACAACTAAGTATTTAGCATTTAGTGTTAGGAAAAAGTATTTAGTATTAGGGAGAAATACTCGAAAGAGTGCATCAAAGATGTTCAATATGTAAGTCAGGAACTCAATATTAATCCAAAAACTTAAGTTGATAGGTTTGGGACTCTCACTTATATATTAAACGCTCTTCTCCATCTCTCAAATCAATATGGGATGTAATTTTTTACTCCCGAACCTAATATTTACTACTTTTGTGGGACTTGCCAGGATATTCATCCCTTTTTTTAATATAAGTGGAAGGTCTCGAACCGAAATCTCTCACCAACAATCTCTCTCCCGTATTTCCCAACCCATCTCTCCCCCAGAATGCTCATCTTCAACAAACAAAGCCATTCAATTTTTTATTTCCTTTTTTCTTTGGGAAAATCTTTGGCTTTACGTGGTCTATTTATGCATTAAAATTTACTACTTTAGGCAGACCCACACAACAATAAAAATGATCTCCAGCCACAACCACCATATCCATGTGTTCTTCGTCCTAATCAAGACATGAGCGAACACTTCACCAATCAATGTAATAGCACATGGAGTATCATCACTTGTTTTGTTGTTATCCACTGCTTGTACATTTTGTTCTTTGTCTGCTTTCCTTACTTGGAAACAGTGGAATCTGGGCCATGTATGAATGATGAATTTAGGGCAATGGATGTCCCCATTTTCAGAGCAGAAATTATGGACGTGTAGTATAATATGTTTTTCTTGCTGTTGGTGATCAATAAATTTTCTGGAGACTGGTCCACCTTGGCTCTTGAGCTTATCCTGTTTTCTTTCTTCTAAGTTACCTCTTTTAAAGAATATAGGTACAAGTTGTTAAATTCTCCCGGTTATATCTTAAATTTGCACCTGATTACATCGATATCAGCATACAATTAACCAAATGAAATTTGCGCTCCAAAATACTTCTCTGGCACTCCATATTCCTTCACGTAGTATAGTATAGTAAATTGCGAGGAGCTGTTCTCGGAGAGCAAATATCACTAAGTTGAAACCTGAAAATTTGGCATGTCACTAAGTTGGCGTAGCTCTTGTTCGCAATATTGAACGCATTCCCATTATTTAAGACTGAGCTACTGATGATTTTTGTAAAGATTTGAACTAGTGAAAACATGCACAAAATAGAAATCAATTGGAGCACACTTTACAAACAATTTTGATTCATATGTTCGTAACGTCAGGAGACAGTTTGGTCCGTATCTGGTAAATGAGAAGATGATGAAAGGATATGAAGGTAATTAAGATGCATTTAAGTAGTACTAGGGCAGTCAGAAAATAGGTTTGCTATTGACATTTGCCTAAATTGTTTGAACCATGTTGTAAACGATTTTTTTGATGAGACATTCTATTGCCAAACTCAGGTCATGTAATCTGTGTAATTTTCAAACATTTGACAATAATCGACAGGACTAAGAGCCATCTTTAGCTTAAGATTAAGGTTCTCTTTTTGCCGGGGGAAAGATGAATTGGATGATTTGGTGGAGAAAGTGTAAGTAAAAGATTTTGAGTTCGAACCATTCCACTTACACTAAAAAAAAATAAGGTTTTCTTTTCGTCCAATTAATTGGTAGATAAAAATTTTGAGTAAGAAAATTAATTGGTAGATAAAGTCTCTACTTTTGTTTCATAAACTAATTGGTTACGTGATCGCTAGAAATATCAATTGGCATATTTTTGCTTTTGCAAGATTATCCCCAAATCTAGTCCATTAATTCCTGTTTAATCTTTTGTGTCGAAGTAATCAACTTTTACACATTGTATAGTTCGTGTGAGTATTGCACGTAATTGTGGAGTATTTATACTTTAGGCTGGCTTCCTTTACTTATATGTTAATTTTGTGCAATCTCCAAAGAGATTAATGGACATACAACAGTTTCCTGTATCTAGATTAGTGGAAAAGAAAGTTTAACAACTCTGTGAATTTTGCACTAGGTTAAAAAAAAAAATTCAAAGGAAGGCAGCCGTCCCAGTTTGAAGCTTGGGAATTTCTGTTTAAGAAAGGGCATGAAAACCAAGCAATTGATTGAGCCATTGGCAAAACTAGACTAACAAGTAAACAAGGAAAACTTATTTCTTTTTAACAAAACGTTTTCTTCTTAAATTACATTTTTACAATGTTTTTTTTTTACAAATTAATTATTCTTAATTTAAAAAATATTTTTCTTTCTGTTTTGTTTTATGTTTTTTTTATTTCCTTTTAAGAAAATCCATGATTCAAACAAAGAAAATTCTTTCTCTAGAATCCTTTTGCATTTTCCTAGTACTTTCCTTTGTCAATCAAAGAAGAGATAGACTTGGATTTTTCTAGGAATTCATTTTCCATTTGCTCACTTTCCTTTCCTCAGTAGTTTCCTAGAACCAAACATCGGATTACGAAATGAGAAGCTTACAAAACTTATGGTACCCAAAGTCAGGTCAGCCCAATTTGTTGGTGTTTGTCACCCATATTTTAACATCAAATGTCATAATCTCATGTCCGTACAAAGCTTCTCTTCTTAAACGTATCCCACATTCTAACAAAATTTTTCTGCAAACACTAACAATTATTCCTTTTTAACACCAAAGAAAAAAAAAAGTCATGTGTTACCAACTTACCATTATCCCCAGAAGGCCCAATGAAAACGTTAAAGGTATTTTTTTTTAGACAAAAAAAAAAATCCTCCAACTCCCTGAGGGCCATTTTGGGCAAATAAACCTTTTTTAACTTTGACCACCCTGAAAAATAAGAATAAATTCATAAACTTCTCCTAGGTTTATGACACTTCACCTAGAGCCCCTCTTAATTTAAATACCATTACACTTACTTCCCCAATTTTTATTGTTTGGGTAACAAAACGAAGGAAAATAGCAGATGACCCCAATTCCTTAATCGGTCGTAGGATCTTTTTTCCCTTCTTGGTTAGATGGTATAAGTGAAGGTATACTGTCTATAATATATATATATACTAAGGGGGAGTGCCCGCGCATCGCGCGAGTGTTTGGTCCTTGTGGGGAAGGAGGTTTTTTTGTTAAATAAACAATAGTACATTGTGAGAAGAAATAAAACATAGTATAAAAAGATAAACGATATAATCAATCAATTCACACAACGTTACAATAAAACTGTGTCAAATTGAAGGTCGTTGATAATGCAGAAAGGCAGAGCAACACAGAAAGCTAACCTTATTCCAAAATCTCCACCGAGAGCTCTTACTTGCTATTGCTGCAAACCTATAAGATTATAACCAACCCAAACCAATTGGGGTTAGGCAACGCGATAAGAGTCGCTAATTGTAGGTACTAAGAACACATTGACAAAATTAAGGGAGGAACTGAAAAATTGGGGGGGGAGGATGAAATCTAACCTCACGCTGAACCACCAGGAGTAGTTGGGACTGAAGAGCATTCTGAGCTGATTAGTATGAAGCCAGGTAGAATTATTCCAATTTTAGAATGCGAACAGAGAGAAACTGATAATCAACCATTTAGGTATTAACATTAGGGGTGGTAATTTCCGACACAACCTGAAAACATGACACGAACCTAACACGAAATTAATGGATTTGGGTTGAGATTTCGCGGGTTCGGGTCAGAATCAGGTCGAACCTGATGGACCCGAAAAGAAAATGGGTCGAATTCGGGTCAACCCGTGAGTGACCTGATATGACCCGATAACCAGTTTTATGAATTAAAAATAATTTAATAAACATAAAAATTATTTTATCTAACTAAACTAAGTTATTCTTTTTTCCAAAGGCATTAATCACTTAGTCCTAAATGAATTTATTTAACTTGTGTAAAGTTGAAATTATTATATTTGGACAAATAATGTATTATATTATTTTTAACTTTTATACTGTTTTAATTTATTTTATATTTGGTTTGCGATAAAACACTTTTACAGTGTTTTAATTTATTTTAGATTTGGTTTGAGATTATTTATTTAAATTTGTATTACTTGATTATGTAATTAGTCTTGTACAAAATTGATTTTATTAGAAATTATAGTGATAAATTAATAAATTAAAATTAAATTCCGGGTCATTTTGGGTCGACCCGCCAACCCGCCAATCCGAAATTTTCGGATTCGTGTTAGGTATTCTGACCCGTTTCGGGTTGGTGGGTTAGGTTCAGATCAGCAGGTTTTCTATTATACCCGGGTCTCAACCCGACCTGCCAACCCGAAACGGACCCGATTGCCACCCCTAATTAACATACCAACGGTTGAGCAATTGAATTGGGTGTAATTAATGACGAAATAATAGGTAATTTCAGAGTTGATCTCGGATGGAAGAGAAAACGATGAGGCAAATCGTTGTTGACAAAGGCAAAAAAGGAAAACTTAACTCCTAAAACTGAAAGGGGATAAACTGACTAACGTTTGTGGCTCATAAATGCAGATTATAAATGATAGAGAAATGGGTTCCTACCATTGATAGAGAAATCATTGGCTCATTTCCTAAATCCGATTGCCATTCAAACGCTTCAGACAAAGTAACATCTCAAGCGGTTATCTGCGGCTGAAAAGGGGAATTATTGGTAGTTAAGGGATATTCCAGTAATTACACCAACACACAAAGCATATATGAGTTGTACAAAATGCAAAAACGGTTGCACACTAATTAAACATTCCATCAATACCCGATGGGTCATCAATGACAACTTTAAATGTATTAAAATGAGGTCATTTCAGTAAACATATCCAAATACATGCTTCCTTAACTTGTACCTAAAGCTTTTAAACTAATACATAATATTTTACATTTCCAGAAAGCCCCACCTATGTGGTTGAAATTCAACCTATTCTTTGACCAAAACTCAATCTTATATAGTATAAGGATATATATAAATGGTCTATATGGTGATGAGTGATTGCCCAAATCAAGATGATTATGAAAAACTTTATAGCGTTCTTTAAATAGGGAAGTAAATGCATTAAATCACTAAGAACCTTGCTTTAGGATAAGGCTCACCTTTGCAACGGAAATGAAAATGTTTAGTGATTTTTTATTGCTCACAATAGTTTTAGAGTCCACTAAGTATGAGTGGGTGCACTGCGTTGAGATTGTACTTAGAGCTTGAATTGTTTTATTAGCTAAAATTCTACTTTTATCTGAGCTAGTAACGCTGCAAATCGTTGAACGTGTTTTACAGGTTTTTTGCCTTCCAAAGAACAATGGCTGTAAAATTCCAACTAATGCACTCCAAATTCCACACATTAAAACTGCAATGCCCCCAAAGTCTTAATAGGCTCATCAAATGAGACTTTTGGGCTCAAGTGTTGCTAACCCAGAGCCCAAGCTGACACAAAAAAAAAACATATGGAAGAGCCTAGGCTTGGCAAGCTAAGCCCAGTATATTAACTTGGGCTTCTGGAACAAAACCAAAAAGTTAGTCCAAATTCAAAATTTTCACCCTGTGTTATTGTTCAACAGTAATATTTTATTGGGCAAATTACACTTTACTCTACTGTGGTTTAGTATTTTTTTTTACATAAACCTTCTATAGTTTCAAAAGTTATACATAACCCCCTCATAATTTTGATTAAAGTGTCAAAGTGACGGAAAAAATAATTTGTAATGGAGTTACCTAAAATATCAAAAATACCCTTATGTAAAGTTGAAAATTATTTATTAACCAAAAGGATTATATGTATATTTTGAAAATCATAAAAGGATTATATGGTAAAGTATTAAACCATAAGGGAATTATATAGTAAAACACAAAATCATACGGGGTTAGTGCGTCATGTATTTATAAGGGTAATTTTGACATTTTCAAAAGTTCCGTTACGAATGACCATTTCTGTCACTTTGACACTTTAATCTAAACCATGAGAGGGTTATGTATAGTTTTTGAAACCATAGGGGGATTATGTAAAAAAACACTAAATCACAAGGGAGTAAAATGTAATTTGCCCTATTTTATTTAAAAATGTAGATTGATATCCCGAAAAGGACAAAATTTTTAGCCTTCTAGGATATTAAGTTTCTACTGACAAGATCAAAATAGTCTAAAGTGGAATGACAATCAATAAATCACTGAACTTTGGCTCAGTGGCCATTGAAAAGGCATTAAATCCCTCTTTGGCATGTAGGTTTGGGGTTCAAATCTCACTTGCAATGAAAAATTTCAAAAAGGTGACAAAACACCTCTTTGATCTAGTCGAGTTTGTATATCGTTATGACCAAAAGAAAGAAAAAGAATGACGATCCAATGTAGGCAATTATTTACATATTCTTTTAGTCTACATATAGCAATCCTTGGATACCTATAGAATAGAATAGATTAAATTATAAAAATGTTATCCTTCAAAAAAAAAAAGAATAACGATTAATAAGTGATCTTGTCCAATCTACATCAGTGTAGCCAATTATTTGCATACTCTTTTAATCAACATAAGCAATCCTTGGTCCGATACTCTTTGGGATCTAACGATCATCACATGGAGAGTCCAAAAATTGACTTAATTGAGATAGGGAAAGCTATATTAGCCTATTACTACAATATAGTTCAATCATCCAACAAATCTCCAATACTTTTTGTGTTCAAGAGTACTCCAAAAATACATATTTGAGAGCACCAGAAGACAGCTTGTCGTTCCATAGAATTAAGTCATGAATAAAACATGCATAACCAATCGTACTAAAGGAAATAGAGAATAGATGTTGGCATGGACATATAAGAGAGTAAGGAAATTAATCATTAAGAATAGATGATGGTATGAATTAATTAGATAGCATGCCATGGGAATAACATGCCCTAAAAATGAAATAGAACATTTGTATGAAAAAGTACATACTATTTCTACTAAATGTCTATTTTTCCTTTCACCAAACCAATTTTATTGTGCTGGTGCATGATAATTGGTGAATAATTCCCTTGAAATTCGTAAATAACAAAAAAAAATAGAAAGATACTCATGTGCATTATTATTTCACAAGTTCTTATGGGAACACCAAATTGTTTGATTTTCACAAACAAAATTTTAGAAAGTATAAATCACTTCATATATAAATTTCATAAGAAACAACCATGTAGAACATGAACATTATTAATAAAGGTAACAAAACATTGACACATTAAAGTGGAAATAATATGACTTGGTCCCCAAACATTAAAATGGACTAAAGAAAATAGAAATTCAACTCTATTATTAACCTTTCTTGAAAAATGATTATGAATAACATATTAGTAAATGTATCTAGACATATTTAACACTTTCCATTAAGTTGGAGCAAATAAATGATATGCTCTAAGCTTGCTACATGTATATTTTATTTGAGAACTTCTGAGTGATTTAGTGAGAAAATCTGTAAGTTATTATTTGAATTAACAAACTATGTCTCAATTACTTTGACAATAAATGTTTTTGATTTATTTTACTTGATGACTTTTTTTCAATCCAATATCATCATATCTACAAATGCATCCAATATATCTACTACATCAAAACATTGAATTTTATAAGAAAGCATAAATCACTTCATATATAAATTTCATAAGAAACAACCATGTATAATGTAAATGTTATCAATAACAGTAACAAAACATTGATACACTAAAGTGGAAGTAATATGACTTGGTCCCCAAACATTAGAATAGACTAAAAAAAATAGAACTTCAACTCTATTGTTAACCTTTCTTGAAAAATGATTACAAAGAATATATTAGTAAATGTATCTAGACATATTTAACACTTCCCATTAAGTTGCAACAAATAAATGATATGCTCTAAACTTGCTACTTGTATATTTTATTTGAGGACTTTTGAGTGATTTAGTGAGAAAATATACAAGTTGTTATTTGAATTAACAAACTATGTCTCAATTGCTTTGAAAATAAATGTTTTTGATAATTTTACTTGATTTTTTTATCCAATATCATCATATCTACAAATGCATATGATATATGTATCACATCCAAATTCACTATAACTGTTTTTATTACCGATCCAACTATTACAGGTTTTACAATTATCACAACTGAAAAATTTATTACGAGTTTTACAATTATCACTGCTAAAAAATTAAAAGGCAATAACTACTCTATTTGGGTTGCTAATGTCGAGATATAGTTCATGAGACAAGGATATAGAGATCATCTCATTATAAAATCCACTGATGTTACGGATAACTGATCCAAGTGGGAGAATATCAATACTTAATTGTGTAGTGTGCTTTGACAAACTATTGATTCTTCATTAAAATAAAATTTTCATCCACATATAAGACTTGATTTAGTATGTGGGACCAGGCCAAAGCATTATACACTATTATCTTTCATTTTTTAATTTGATGACTCTCATTGCTCCTCGAAAATTTGATATACTTAGGAGTTTTGATACAATAAAAGAGAAGAAGAATGACATTTTTTCCATTAAATAAGGTGTGCAGATATTTACATGGCAAGAAAATGTGTAAATCATACAATTCACAAATACAAATTTAAATTAGCATCACAACATAAAAAAATTTATTCAAACTGAAATTATTGAAACAAACGAAGAAGTGGATTTCTCAATTAAAATTAGTATCAAATTTCTCACAAAAATCGGCAAGAAGATAATAACAATGCTATGGCTAGATACAAGATTGCAATTCAAGAAGAAATCACCTACAACTCCATCAAGGTTACCTTGCCAAAATATGATCTCAAAAACATTAGCTCAAAGTCTGAAATATGAAATAATAGGACATCATTTATCATAAAAATCTAAATGAGAGTGAATGTAAGATGTCTTATGATTTTTTATGTCTATAAACCTTCGTATGAAATTCTAGTCTCTTGTCAAACCCTAAAACAAAATTCCTAAAATAAAGTAAGGAAATTGTTAAAACAAAAGTGAAATCAAATGTAGAAATAGCTCTTATATGCATCCAATTAGTGGATAAAGGAGGATAACTCACCAAATCAGGGAAAAAAGACAAAACAAAACAAATGAAAAAAGGAAAGCAATGGGAGTCAAGAATTGAGAGTCTTCAGTAAAGAGAAATAAGAGAAAGGCTTGCAAAGTTTGGGTAAAAAGGATAGAAAATAACTTGCTGAAAATTTGGGAATTAAGTGTCATCCAATGATTAGCACAAAGTGAAGGTACACAAGCCAAAAATCTAAAGATTGGGAGAAATCTAGCAGAAAAGTATTGAATCATGGTCAATAAATAGCACAAAAGTTACTGATTTTGGGCACAAACATGTCAAATCTGAAAGGTAATGCGTGATTTCGATGGACTTAAAGTGCATCTAAAAGCTGGAGAAAGACAAGAATTAGAGAAGAGGCATGGCTGTTTGCTATCAGCGTCAGAAGAATTATCTGACTCTTTTGATTTTCTTTTTCAATAATTGATTGGGATTCTTTGTTAAAAATTTGGCGCCCAATAAAGAATTGATCGTGTGTTATTTGATAGCTCAAACATTAAGTGATTTTGCTTGAGAAGGATTCCATTTGCACTCATATTTGAAGGTAGGAGAAGAAAATTTTAAGTCTCTCCATTCTAGTTGCCATGTGTCAAGCGATGAGGCATGCTACAGTAAAAGGAGACCCTCGTTCCTTTATCTAAAGGGTACTAGAGGAATTAGATTGTGCAAGACCCAACCTTGACCCTCCAAAAAGCTCATACTTTCTAGATAATGATTAGGCATTCCTAAGAAATTATGTTGCTGCTAATTCAAGTTTCACATCATATGCTGCAAAACCTGTATGAATAAGCACACATAACAATCTTAATAGTATAACAAATACACAATGACCATAAACCTAAATTAACAGAATGAATGTCGTAGTGACTACATATCTTCCAATGGAATCTTGCCCTGTACAAGATAGGCCAATATACTGATTGCCTAATTTAAAGTTCAATATAGTAACACAATATCATATATTAGGATACATTGAGTTCTTGTGATAGATGAAATTTTAATGGATCCTAATATAATGGTAAAAGATAGTGGTCTAACAATTCAGCAATACATAGTTTTAATAAACGAAGATATGAAGCTATGGAGCTAATTTCATATCACAGCATCACATTTTTTCTTTAGAGAGCTTATTACAACAGATTTGTGAAAGACTGGTTTTTTGTTTTCAATACAATCTTTCTCAGTAGCAATGTTTTAAAAGGCGAAGGCATTGAGCAGAGCATTTTGTGTTCACATAGTCGAGATGAAAGCCCCAGGGCATACCCCACAAATTTCTATTTTTAAATATTTAAAAAATATAAAAGTACAATATATATATATATATATATATATATGCATGTGTGTGTATATGTATAATATTAAAAATTCCAAAAAAAGGATTAGATAAAATTTAAAAAATATATATAACCTTATGCCTGCATAAGAAAAGTAAAACCTATTTGTATAACTAAAAGCAAAAACTGCTTGTGTGAAATCCAATTATAAAAAACTTGACGTCATCCCACAAACTAATGATCACAATTGCGAAAACTCTTTTTCAGGGCACTGGCAAATGATATTTGTGAGTTTTGACTATCAAAACGAGTGTCTTTCCCCTATTTCTTTAAAGTATCCTCAATGTTACGTACAAAATTTTAAAATTTCACCTCCTTTGTATCATTAAATTCCAAACTAACATCTATATTCATCAACTTAAATTTGTAAAGCTAACATAAGAAAAGTTTTTCAGAAATTGCAAGTTCACCTTGAGGGTCTCAACTTCCTTAAACAAGTGAAGAGAAATTCTAGTTTAGATATTCTTTTGGAGCTTAAAAAAAGGAAAAAAAAAACTGAAATTTTGAAGGCATATGTCTTTTACGCCTCAAAGAAAAAACTCACCCAAGCGCCCAAGCGTTCACCCCAAAGGTCGGAGCGAACACCTCATGACACTAACGCCACATTTGACCGCCCAAGGGCAAATCGGGAATGCCTCGTCTCGAGACTTGCCCTAGGACTCGCCCTAAATACACCTTTCAAAACACTACTCAGCAGTCAGTGGAGGGAATCTAGTAGCTATTTTCTTAGCAAAGATTGAAATACTTTCAGAGTTTGTGGGTTCAAATGTCAAAGTCCTCTTTCCTGCAACTTTTATGAGCATGGTTTTTGTGCAATACTAGATAATTGAGCAATTAACTCAAGGACCATTTTTATTGTTAGGCTGAAGCACTCATTTTTGCTGGTAGGTTGTTGGGTGCATTGAGGAACTGAATCTAGTTTTTGAGCAAGCTTAGTTGGGTCCTCATTTGTGATTCCAACAATTAAAATAGGTTGTGCATTAACACCAGGAATGACTTCATCAGTGATCATAAGGCAAATTTTAATCAATTCCTAAGTTTGATATGCTTTGACAATGCTGTATTTGTCATCCTTCTAACCATGATAGCTTGTGTCGAAATGACAAAGTAAAGAAGCATTTGTTAGTTCAAAAAAGAGTTCAACACACCATATTTTGATAGTAAATGCAATGTGAATGTAATCTATTATCCTAAATCTAATCAATACATTGTCCTTGTTAATTAAGATTTTTGTATCATTTGAAAGTATATAATAGGTGCAAACAATATGGGTGAAAGTTAAGGTTCTTATCAAAAATTTGAGACATGCAATATTTTATTATCTAAAAGTCTTTCTACTGTCAATGAAATATTTTTCTATTTGCAAGGCATTATTTATAAGAGCATGTATTGTAAGGAGTGGTTATATGTTTCTAACAATAAAAATTTAACATGATGCATAAATACATATCATAGCAATCTAAATTAGATAATTACCTATATTTCTAACTAATCATGTAATCAATGGAATTCAGGCTTACATGTTCATCAACTTTCTTAAGATGCCGTGTTATGAATGATATCAGTTTTTTAACATCCATACCAAAGACAATCTCATTGATTGAGCTTGTTTCATAATTAATGATGATTTCAATATGACTAACATATAGTGGCAGTAAACAATACTAATTAAAAAAGGCAATGAAACAAATTAAAATGCATGGTTTATTGACCACATGATCATAAAACCCTTTCATGCTCTCTTATTTTTCCCTCATTTTGATTGATATGTGCCTGTATAATCTACTATAATATTAATTACTGAAACAAGAATGTATCATAAAGATAAAGTCGAAACAAAAAACATAATTGCATAACTTTCCAAATACTTCATCGCCCAAAGACTAAAAAGGGTAAGTTGTGTGAAAGACAACATGAATTGGACTTGAGTATTGAACATAAAACTAGGAATTCATATTTTCAAACATGTAGAAAGCATATTAATTTTCTTTGAGAAAGTTCATGGCCCAAATTTGATAAACAAGGTTCTGTATATTAAGGCGAAGGAATCAACTGGTTTAGAAATAGAAAAAAAAAAGGACAAATAAAAGCTAGAGACTAAATGTATCATGTTACATGATTCTTAAACCAAGTTTAATTTTCATCCTTGAAAAATGTCGATCTGTATTACATAAAACAATAGGTTCATTATAATACATACAAAAGCTAGATCAATTTAACTAACTTTAAATATGTCCAAGGTCGGATTGAAGCATTCGGTCAATAAGAAGTAGCATATTCATCGATAAATCTAAGCAAAATAGCTTAGGATTGACACTAGTCAATTGTAATTGCGAAGTAGCTTGGACAAACTCATTTGAAATGTTTAGAGTGGCAAAGTTATAGTCTTTAGTTGCAATTATATGAGTTTATAGATTCTCACATTCTATAGCCACTAGCTCAGGTAACTAACTCCCTCTAAGATTTTTTGGCTCTCAATCTACGAGCTCTCTCTTTCCTGCAATTTCCACATGTGGAAGATTCACCTCTTGAAAACTCAGATGTCATAGTCATATATGGCAGCATGCTATTCGAGTTCATACTTAGCAGATGAGATGCAACAATAGACTATAGCACAGTAGGCTGAATATTCTTAGAGACATTTGCAAAAGTCTTTGAATTTTGAGATCTTACACATTCTGCTTGAGGCAAGTGTTTCTTTTTTTTTTTTGAGATCATTGAGCCTTCAATTTAAGCTCTATCTCTCCAATAATGCCTCGCATTGATGTTTTGCTTGCCCATAAACTGAAACAATGCATTCATAAAAGTTTGTGCTCTTTGAATTTACAGGCAAAGGAGATATAGTAACAAAGTAAGTGACAAATGGCTCGATCAGAATTGTAACAGACTCTATGATTTGAGATTCTGGACATGTTGGCTCTATAGTTTGGTTTCTTTGACATCTTTTGGTTTGCAATGTCAAACTCCTCTTTATGGTATGATCTCTTGAGGTGGGAGTTTGGCTCCCTATAAATCTAGAAAATGAATCTATACTAGAATGCAAACTATTTAGGTTCACAGGTGCTAAAGAAGATACAATAGCAGCACTTGAGATTCCTAGGCAGTAAGACTGTACTACTGTATTCAAGCACTTCGTTTTCCATCTGAGAGTCACTTTTTTTTTCATAATTTATTCCTCATGATCTCAGTTACATCTATTAAGGAATCACATTAGAATAGCTATCACAAATTTTTGATATCACAAAATCCATGACCAATTAGAAAAGCTAACATTCAGAGGTTTCTAACCACTCACTTGCATGATGATCATTTGAGAGTTCTTATTTTTTTAGCATAGGAAAACCTACTAATCGCTTCATGTATCACTTATTCTGTTAACCAATTTTTTTTCTTATTTTATCTATTCTTTCCCTTTTCAATAGACCCAAGATAAACTAACTAATAATAGTAAAATCCAAAAGCAAAGACATAGCAATTTATGAAGATAACATAAAGGTTCTAATTTAATTATGAAGATAACAAATTGAAGATTCCAAGCATAGGAAAAAAACTTAAGCTAGGAGTACAAAAACAATCTAATATTGAGTTTTAGACAAACCTTGCAACAGCAGATGCTAACTTTTGGGAGGAATACATACACAACGAACAGCGGAGGAAACTTCAATTTAAAGAAAACATGGACATTTTGCAACCACAAGGCAAAAGAAGAAGAAGAAGAAGAAATTGGTACAGGTAAAGAGGAACAAAGTTAAAATGTAAAAGAAATACCAATAAACCAATTTGATACCATGTATTTTGGGAGAAAAACGTCTAGCCATCATATTATGAGTGACCAACTAAATATTTATAATAGTACAAACCTAACAAATTATTTACAAGAATACCCTTACTAATTTATTATCTACAAGAGTACTTATATTCTCTTAACACTCCCTCTTAAGTTGGAGTATATATATCATAGGCGCCCAACTTGTTACAAATGTATTTCACCCTAGAACCCCCTAAATTCATAGTAAACAAATCAGCTAATTGATCCACAGATGGTACATGAGATGTCTTGATGACTCTATTAAACAATTTCTCTCGAATGAAATGATGATCAATTTTAATATGTTTTATCCTTTCATAAAACACTGGGTTAGACGCAATATGAATAGCCGCTTGATTATCACACACTAAATTTATAGGCTGTTTATGCCCAAACTCAATTTTAAATAACATGCTCTTTAATCAAATCAACTCACACACAATGTGAGCCATAGTGTGATATTCAGATTCTTCACTTGACCTGGAGGCAACTGTTTATTTCTTATTCTTCCATAATACTAAATTATCACAAACAATTACATAATATCTTGTGGTCGATTTTCGATCTGAGGTAGAACCAACCCAATCTGCAATACTGTATCCTTCAATATCAGTGTATCCATGATTTTGATACAGCAATCCTTTTCCAGGAGCACTCTTAATATATCTAAAAATTCATATAACAGCATTCTAATGACTGGTACAAGGGGTCTCAAGAAATTGACTCACGACACTTACTGTAAATAAAATGTTAGGTCTCGTTATAATGAGATAATTTAATTTATCCACAAGTTTTCGATAATGCCCATGATTATCTAGTAATGCACCTTGATCTCTTACTAATTTCACATTAGAATCCATAGAAGTATCCACAGGTCGGCAACCTAACATTTCAACTTTACTCAGCATATCGAGTACATATTTTCTTTGACATAAATAAATTTCATATTTAGACCGAGCTACCTCAATACTCAAAAAATATTGTAAATGGCCTAAATTTTTTGTCTAAAAGCTTACCTGCAGATTGGACTTAAACTTCTAGATCCGCACAATATCATCACTTATAATCACAATATCATCCACATAAACAAGTAATAAAATTTTAGCAGCATTAAAATGCCGATAAGATACAGAGTGATCATCTACTCCACATTTTGTTAGACCGAACTCCATGACAACACTACTAAACCGGTCAAATCAAGCCTTAAGAGACTGTTTCAATCTATATAAGGATTTTTTCAGACGACAAACTAACCACGAATTCTCCCCCTGAACAACAAATCCAGGAGGTTGTTCCATATACACCTCTTCTTCCAAATCTCCATGTAACATAATAACATGTATTTTGAGAGAAAAACATCTAGCCATCGTATTATGAGTGACGAACTAGTATTTATAGTAGTACAAATCTAATAAACTATTTACAAGAATACTTTTACTAATTTATTATCTACAAGAGTACTTATATTCTCTTAACACAATCCAAATAAGCAACAAAGACTACTAATTTGATGGTTTTCAATAGAAAAAATAAAAAATTAGGAGAGGAAAAATAAGAAGGAATACTGGAGAGAGAAAAGATGAGAGTAGCAGCATAAGTCCAATTCTATTCTCTTCTTTGTCTCAAACACAAGAAATCATCATGATCATTGAAAAAAAGGTAGAAAGCAAGCATCAAATCCATCGTTGATCTCAAGGTTAATCAATAATTAAGCATTGGGCAAGTACAATTAGGTAGAGAGAAATAAAATTATTTACTTACTCAAAAAGCGACCAAAGAAAATATCCAATCAATTAACTCATTAGTTAATCTAGATTAAAATTTCTTTAATTATCATCCAAAGGCTGAAAACCAACTTTGGTTTGTAAAATCCTAATTGAATAGCTATACATCAGACAACACATTAACAAACCATGTTAGTAGAATAGTTTTAACTCGTTGGATTTACAAAAAAGAGGTAAAGCCCATGTTTGTCAACTCCAAAAGGGCCATTTTAAGAAAATTTTAGCATGATTAGTCTACCCCATTAAAGCAAAGCTGAAGCAAAGGAAAGGAAAGAAGGGGTAAAAATTCTTCAAAACATTAATGTTTGGATCCCCTGTTTTTGGAGTGTTTTTCAAAAATTAGTTTTTCAAATACAATAAAAATTTTTAAAAAGTACTCTAAAAGGTAATCTAAAAATTAGTTTAAATTTTTTTAAAATTTTAAAAAATATCTCAAAATATATTCTAGAAACTCTTCTACTCTTAATTATCCCAAAATATTTTCTAAAAATATTCCAAAATATACTCTAAAAATTCTGCTACAGCAAAGTTTTCAAAAACACTCCTCAAAAACAGCTAATGTCAACCATTGGTCAAGTGAAAAAGAGCAGCTACAGTAACTCACACTATACATGAGTGAGATATCTACAATAAAGAATCCACCTTGACTAACTATGATTCTTGACACCTTCAGGGAACTAGAATTGGCTTTACCAAGTAATCTTTGAGAATTTTACTCATGTTTCTATTTTGTAATTACAAGAAGGGTCATTTGTTAACTCCACTATTAAGATTGTCCTACAAATGCAAACTTAATTTAGATCCCATTCAACTTTGCTGAGAACTTTTGTGCATTTATCAATTTCATCTTCCACTTATCTAATAAAAGTAGCCCTAAATTAACTCTTCTATGTATTGTTCACTATTCCCCTATTTTGATTCCCTAAATTGATGAATTGATGATTTAGAATCGTGATAGTTATTAGTTAATTTAAGAAATGGGCCTTAAGTTCATTAAAAAAAATTAATAAGATTGATCAATCACACAACTCAGTTAGATAAGGATAAAATCGGTTTGAAAATATTGAAGCATAAGACCTAAATTGACACAAAAATAAATATAATGAACAAAAAATATTAAAGTATACAAGTTGAAGGACTGGATAAACCATTTCAAGTACATTCTACATACATATGGACCTATCTGTATCATTCCAAACATAAGGTTGAAAACAATTTCATAAAATGTAAAGGACCATTACTGTAAAAAGCAAGGCAAATGACTAGAAAAGGATCAAATCATTATGAAAATAATGAAGTTTAAGATGTAAATTGGCACAAAAATAAATAAAGAACAAAAATGTGTTTAAGTAAACAAGTTAAAGGACTGATTGAGCCATGACAAGTATATTCTACGTGTATGTGGACCTATTGTATCATTCCAAATGTAAGGCTGAAAATAATTTCGTAAAATGTGAAGGACCATTTCTGTAAAAAAAAGGAAAACGAAGGAACCGTCAGCGGGGCCACAAAAATCTGCTTGGGTGGGTAGAATCTTCCGACCGTCGGCGTTGGCCAAATGGTCATAAGAACCAGAAAAAATCAACCGTTTAATTAACCTCTCTAATCCGATGCATCCTTTTCCTCTCCTTAATTTCCCCCGGTAAAGTAAGAGAATTACCCGCCAGGCATAATCATCTCAGGACAACTCAAAATGACTTCTGGTAAGCATGAAAAAGAACATTCCATTTAGAATTTGTATGATCTCATGTTCTTTTGTAGGAATTTTCAACATTTTTTTCCATATGGTATCTTACTACTTTTTTTTTCTTCTGATTTAGTTGTGATATAGGCTCTTTTTTTCTTGGCCATATGGGCTGCTCGAATTTTTTTTTTAATTCTTTTTGGGTATAAATTTCGTATGGGTTTTTGTGGCTATGGAAAGTTAAGTATCAATAGTGTAGAAAATATGGTAATTTTTTTCTTTCGTTTTGAGTATTTTTTTGGTATAATTTTCGTGAATTTTATGTTTTAATGCAATTTGAATTTCTGGGAAGTGGTCAAGTTTCAATCTTTTAGTTTAGGTGTAGTGTTTGATAGATTAAGAAATGAAAAACCGCATTTAAAATTTGATTTTTGCATCTGGATTGCCAGTGTGTTTTTTTGGTGTAAAATTTCTTTGTTCAAAACTTTGCCCTTGTTTGGCTCCACCGGCGTTTTGGTCCCGCTGGAATGGTATTCTGTAGTAATGTTTACTTAATCCAATCCTTATTCTTGTAAGGAACAAGCACAGTCTTAACGAAGCTGAGCAGAATTCTAGTTAAATGTCGATTGGTTAAATGATTTATGTCATGGTTTTGGTTTTGGTTGGCTAATTCTCAATAATGACTGATGCCTTTCAGATTATGCAAATGTAGCAGCAGAGCTTGAAGCAGCTTCAAGAATGAGGGCTGCTCAATTTTTTGTGACACAAAGGCCGTGGCTTGGTAATTTTGCAACACTGTAGTGCTCAATTTATTATGTTGTTGTCTGGATATAGTTCATGTCATTTTCTGAAAGTACTTTGTAGTGTTATAGATTGTTTGTTGTTTTCAATTTTTTGACCTTTTGGGTTGTTTTATCAGATCTTTATGGGGTTAACATTCGGCCGGTGGCTCCTTTTGGTAGCGCAAGCAGTAAACCAGTAGTTGATCCAGCACTGATTCACCGTGCCTTGCCTGATGAGCTTATTTTTGAGGTATTAATCACTGACTTTTTATCCTTAGTGATGTCTCATTTTCTTGTTGCTGTTTTGCATATGCAATTTCATTAGATTTTCTTGAGTTGGTTATATCTTCTTCTTCTTTATTGTTTCAGGGCACATGCCTGTATTGTGCTTGAAACTCTCAGCTTGTATGCAGTCCTTTCCGGCAAAGAAATTTTAAATCTTGATGAGTTGAACTGATTTTTCCTTCCTGTCCTTCTATTTCTGTTATGATATTAAGGGAACGGGCCTAAGGAGTAAGGACACCAAGAAGTTAGGTGATAATGAATCTTTTGGTGAGTCTGCTGTTACAAACACCAGATATGGGTACAGTTAAAACTGGAGAGCAAGAGGAGTGTGTGACGTATCAAATGATCAGAACTTGATCCTTTAGGAATAAACTTGTGCACTGTACCGTCTCTCAACAAATAAACAAGTCCAATGATAATCTAAGAATCTTAGGAGCTGTACTTTACCTTAAACTATTATTGATCTGATGAAAATTATAATCTATCTGAGAACATCTCTAAGAGCTTGGGTCACAGCTCAAATGGATTTCAAAATTATTTAAATTTTATTCTTTCTTGGTCCTTTATGCAACCCTGCATTAGTACTTCCCAAGGTTGGACAAAACAGTATCTTGAGTTTTGGATTTTTCTAGTCAAAGAATCTAAAAGCGTTTACCTTCACTCTTCACATGATTAATAATTGGCATCTCTCCAGGATCTTGTAGCTTGTTGAAAGGAAGAAGGCAAATAGAAAGCCTGTTGCCTCAGTCACTTGGTTACATGTTAAAGGTGTCTGGAGTACTGCAATATACCCCAAAAAAAAAAAAAAAAAAAACTTTTAGGCAATCACATTTTTTTTGGCTAGATTTATTCTGACCTTTTCTTATCCAGAAAACTGGTTTTGGCTATACCTTTTAGTCCTAGGATTATTGTCTTGATTGAGGACTTCACTGGTTGCAACTTAAAAATGATTTGATAATCAAGATTTTGTTTTTCTTGGGGTCAGGGTCCTCTAACTGTTCTTCATTAATGCCATTTTTTTCCGTGTGTATAGCGTTTCCCTTACTCTCCAGTCAATTAGGATCTGATTATTCTTTGAGTTCCAATTAGAGGTTGAATCAAAAGATATGTATTTCAAGCAAAAAGATCTTGAGTTTCATGTTGATTGTCAAGGCAGCTCTCCCTCATTTTCTTACTGAAAGTTGCATAGTGTCAAACTTTGATCAAGTACCTGAATAGAATTTGTATTATTCGGTCAAAAGAACAGGACTTAAGTTGAGGTGAATTCTTTACCTCCCTTACTAAAGTGGTGCATGATGATATCAACAAAACTGATTCTAGATATGGGCAGAACTAATTAATGGATTTTAAGGTGCTTTGTGGTGTAAGACTTGTAAGCAGAAAAAGGGAAAAAGAAAAAGGAAAAATTCTAGTAAATCTGTCTAGATTATCTTATGAATGACTACCAATGGTTTGATGCTCAAAAAGAACTCAAACATTGATGCAGTTTTGTAAACTTCGGCTTTCCCAACCTCTTGGTTGGGGAAATGAAAAAAATTTATGATTATACTATTTTCTTACATTGCTTTGTAGTTGTCAAATTGGCATTGGTATTCAGTCATTAGAAGTAATTTGTTCTGCGGGACCTCTCCAAGAGTTACTTTCCTTGAGTAAGACCATTCTGTCAACTACAGTAGAGATTTACTTGGTTTCTTCTACATGTTTGCTCATGGATAGGAGGAGTTAATGAGCTGGGAATGAAGTCATATTATATTTCTGTTCTTTGCTTTCAAGAGCTGCAATTCTATGTACGATGGATTGCAATGGCCAATCAAACTTGAAATTAAGTTTTAATTCAACAAGAGTTTTAATTTTCTGTGAGTCTTTAAGAAAGACATACCTCCCAGCACTACACGAGTTTATTTCTAAAACACCTATTACGTATAAAATTGATTCGAACTCGTGACTGTCAGAGAAATTTAAGGTATTCTACATTCCATGAACTCGAGACCAGCACCTCTGTTGTTCTTCCATCCTCTAAACAAAACCTTTGGTCCAAACCATCGTATTTCCATAGAACTGTTCACTGAATGCTCATCTCTTGCTTTCTCCTTTTGATTCCGTCTTTTCCAATTGCTCTTGCTGGTTGTGAAAGAAAATAACCACATTCAATTTCTAAAGTTGTTTTGGTGAAGTAAAATATGATGGGTATTTGTTTCTCAAATCTGTATGCAAGGACAGTTTTACTGAAATGTATCATGTTGAGAGATGCCAATAATTCTCCAATGCTGCAGATTTTTTCAAAAATGGCTCCATACACCCTAGGAAGGGCAGCTTGTGTTTGTCGAAAGTGGAGATACACCATTCGTAACCCAGTTTTTTGGCGCAATGCGTGCCTTAGGGCTTGGCAGGTAAAAGCTCCATATGTTGACATTGAGTGATCCTATATCAGTTCTCTAAATTATGGCTTTTCATTTTGAAATTTGTTTTGGTTTGTGCTTGCAAAGGTTACTGGAGTAGCTGAAAATTATAAGATTCTTCAGTCAAAATATGATGGCTCGTGGAGAAGAATGTGGCTATCAAGACCCAGGGTCAGAACAGATGGTATGACGTGTATATATTGCTACTCTTGTAGAACGTGTTTGTTTTCATTTGGTTATTATGGCTGTCTTAACCGCTTTTGGGCACTTACATAGATGGTCCTTTTCCTAGTGTGGTGGTTAGTCCATAGAGCCCACAAATGTTAGTTCCTGAGATAAATGTTAAAGTGATAACAGTTACTTTCTTCACAATTCTTATAAAATCTTAGTTGCTATTCAGAGCACCTGATACTTTTTAAGTGGGTTACCTGATTGTATCATGCTTCAGAAGTGGAAAAAAATACATCATCTCTGTTAATTCAATTAAATATTCTTAGTGTGATCATTACTGTAAGATTGGAGCCGCCCACTTTCTCTCTCTTTGACTTAATCTGGAGGCTTTACTAACAGTAAAATATATTGTTCCCTATCCATTAATATATGTTCTAGACCAAGCAAGCTGTTTGTCAAGCCATTGACGTTATTGCATCAGTAAATCTTCCATTCACATGTTTGAGTTGATGAAATCTGGTGCTAACTTATGGTCCTATATCTGATTTAATTTAGTCAAGATTGCTTTTTAAATGTTGGGCTCTGTCTACCATGTTTGGAGTATCTAGTTATACTTGCTTTTTTCTGATGCTTCATTGCAGTTTTTACAATATTGTGGTGTAATCATGTCCTATTAATATGTCAGGGTCTTCCGCATGGTGGTTGAAAGGATCCTTCATGAATAACCCCAACTGTGTGGGGTGTGTTTTCTTATCAACTAGTTACTAAAAGATGGAGAAGAGAAGAAATATGGAATCTACAGTCATTTATTTATCAGAATTTCTAGGTTACATTTATTTATCACATTATTGTTATGGTAGTTGACTTATCAGTCCTTCACCTCTATTCCTCCAAAATGAAAAGAATAAATACACGACCCCAAGACTTGATGATGGACATGCAAGGCTTCAACTTCACTTCCCACAAGAATAAATAAATAAACCAAGGAGATGATGATTAAGTACATGCAAGTAACATATTGGTGTTCAAGAATTTTGTCAAGAGTCTAGCGTTGAGTGAAAATTCTGAGATTTTTAACTCTCTAGTTGGAGACTACTTTCCTCTTGATGGTTGAGGAACTTAAAATGATTCCTTGGTTGTTTGTCATGGTGTTCCATGAAGTTGAATTGTCATTATTTCAGTTCTGCTTTCTGTGTCTCCGTGCATTCAAACAGTAGGTTTTCTTCTTTTAGTTATTCAAATTTTTATTTTATTTTATTTTATTTTGGCCTGGCTACAACTACTGATCCACTTACATTTACAGGTCTGTATGTCAGTAGAAATACCTATATTCGTGCTGGGGCTGCTGAATGGAAGATTACCAAGCCAGTTCACATTGTATGTTTATTCCTTTGCGCATACAGAATATTATTTATGTTTATTGAAAGGAGTCTTTGTGGGAAATGTATGACTTTCAAGTTGTGAATGGTGTTGCCTACCTTGGACTCTTATCAAAATTGACTCACTTAAGATGGTGGTGTTACAGCAACAAGAAAAAAAGGGCTAAAATTTGAGTTGCTGCACCGTTGTGCACTTTGGTCATTTTGTAGAGAGGAATAAGTGGGATTTTGCTGTGGCTGAGAGTATTATAGTAGAACTGAAAACTGTTATTTTGAAAACTCCTTACTTTTGGATTAAGGAATGTTATCCAAGACATTAACTAATTTTTTATTCATTGCCCCAAGCAGAGAGATGTCTTCCTATATAGGTTCCTTAGAGCCTCAATAACTTTTTTCCTCCTCATAAAAGAATAAATAAACAAATGAACAAAAATAATAAATAAAAATGTTGTAGTTCATGGTTGGGCTTGAAGAAGATCTTGAAGTACTATGATTCAAGTGATGATTATGTTGAACTTTATGTTTCTGTTGCAAGACATCTCCAGTGATACTGGAGAAATTATGATTGCACTCATGGTGTCCCTTGCAGATTATTATAGTACCAGTCCATTACAGGATCTTATCTTGAATGAAATTTTTTTAAGGTTTGAAAAGTGCCTCTTGTATTCTAGAATTGACAAATTTAAGTCATTTCTATATATTGGGTAGTTAGACTACTCTAGAAGTAAGATTATTGAAGCCTCTCTGGCTTATTTGTCTTGACCTTTGTTTTCTGAAACTTGGAGCGTGAGCTTCTAGTCCTTGAATTTATCTTTTGGGAGTTAAATATTATGTCTCTCAAATCAAATTGACTGCTCATATGCACAAGGGGCTTATCATCTTATATTCATGGTGAACTTACCATTCGCTTACTTCGACAAGAACTTAAGTCAATTATTTGAATTGCTATGTGCAATGGGTCTTCGGAGTAATGAGCTTATCATCTTATATTCATGGTGAACTTACTATTTGAATTGCTTTAAATCAATTATTTATTGGGTCCTTGCTTCCCTCTCTTGCCATTTCTATGCTTAGTGGTTGATTCACCACCATTTCTAAAACTCTGGTTCTGTTATTCAATGCAGGTGTGCTATTACCGTTACTTGAGATTTTATCCTTCAGGCAGATTTCTGTACAAGGTTATTTCATTTGCTACCTTAGTGCTTTTTGGTACCCTATAAAATCTTCTTCCTATATTCTGGCTGATTATGTTTCTTTTTCTCTTTTGGACTATCAGAATTCATCACAGAAAGTGAAGGAAGTGGCAAAATACATGAACTTCCGTGCTACAAAAGGCGATTGTGTATTTGGTGGTCATTATACATTGTCGGAGGACAAGGTCAATTGCTTAAATTTGCTGGTTTCTTTATGTTCTAATACTAATTATCTCATGCGTTTCCTAATTTATGTTATGTGACATTCTCATTCTGTGCAAGTTGCTCTTCCTGTTCAAAACTGGAATTTGTTTGTTCAACAGTTTGTTGCTTGTTTTATTTCATTTCATTCCGATTTTGAAGTTCATCTTTACTGCTGCATTCACAGGTTGAAGCTGCTTTTCTGTATCCTGGTTTGCGCCCTACTGTGTGGAGAATTCGGTTGAGGTACTTGTTGAACTCTACTTCAATTTCTGTGAACGAAAGGTGTTACTTGTCATCTTTCTGATGATAAGGAATATGATTAGTAACTCTACGAAGTCATGTGAGAAATGGAAGGAACTGGTATAAGGTCAGAGTTTCTTATTATATTTTCTAAGAGAGAAAATGGTGGAGATTAGCAAGTGTGTGTCTTTTCTGTATATCTGTGTGTGTGTCTAACTTCCACAAAGGTGCCTAGAGTTATTGCCAAAAAGGTAGTCACTGCTGGTAGAGTTGTGAGAGGGATTGTTAGGGCTTTAAAAAGATCTCCAATGGAAATTCCATCTGCAACGGAAATTCCTGGTGGTTAAGATTAAGGATATACTTGTATGAAAGTTTTCTTTTTTTTTTTTTGGGGTAACCTAGATGGTCTCAAACACAGATGTTTCATTTTTTCTTTACATTCTTATGTGTTGATGAATAGGTTAAGGGGAACGATAGCAGGTGCTAATAATCAGATGGATTTACTTGCACTTGTTACCAGTGGCGTAAGTGATACTGAGGTTACTGGCCCTGATGAAGACATTCTTGGCGTTGTTGAAAGGTGGGAGGAAGATGAGACACATAACCCAGACGTTCCAGCAATTACACACAAGAGAGGTCTGACACCTTTCGTCTTCATTCCATTTGAGGAGGTAAGCTTCTTTTTTTATTATTTTTTGTCACAACTAGAATACAATTTTTTTCCATGCTTTGTCATTCTCAATGGTGGACTATTCATGATTATATGCAAATTGTATCATTCTGACGTATAAGTTTCTCTTTTCTGCATGTTACATTGTTTTTTACTGCTTGCTTGGATGTCTCCAAAATAACATCTTGGTCATCTTTGTGATCAACTGATGCATTTGTTACCTGAGATCTTGTTAAATGCATAACTGGAGCATTAAAAATAAAAGCACTCTAGGTGTTGTGGAAGAAGCTAAATTTCCTTTACCCTGAGAATTGCAATGAATTCTCGCGCTTAAATAATTCCAAGACAACATTGTTGGTTCACTAAATGGAATGGGCAGGATCTGTTATTCCAATATTAGAAGTTCTAAGGTAAATGCTTATTCTTAGGTACGTTTGCACTTGGTAATTGGTAGATATAATGGGCATGGAGTATGATCTTTCATGAGATTTGTTCGGCTTAAGTATCTATTTTCATGACCTTTTTTTGGGCTTGTTAATATGTTTTTTTTTTCTTTTATTTTGGGTTATCTTACAAATGTTGTTCTATCATAATAGTGTGTTGTCTACTTTCTGGGATAGGTGGAAACATCAGTTCTTAACCTGCCGGTGGAAAGGATGGACTATTATGTACCGGGCTGATCATCAGAAGAATGCCGGTGAACAGACCATGTAAATATGTTAGTGTTATTATTTCTTTTCCAACCGTAATGATAAGCTGCAGTGAAGAGGAGTGTGGTGTGAATCTCTCTTTATATTTATTAAACAAGCCACTATAATCTTGTGACACAGTCCAAGATCTTCAAGGCTCTGTCTTCTTTTACATTTTTTTCAGAACTGTATTGTAGTTACAAACTGAATAACAATACTGGTTGTGAATGAAGAAGTAATAGTTGTCAAAGTATGCCCTACTATATTGTTATCGTCTTTCTGTAGGATATTTGTTAACTGAAATTGTTGGATTCAGGAGATCAATTTCCTAGTTTTCAACAATTACTAAAGTTTACAATAGTGAAACTCCTGGCAATGGATGCTGATGCATCATGGTTATGAAACCTTAAAAAGTGTATGTTCTGATAGTGAAATCACTGAAATTTTACTATAGTACTTTACATTGTTCTCCAGGAGCCTTGTGCACATCATAATTAACAAGAAGATATTACGAATTTGACATGGTTTTTGGTAGAAATACATCTTGATATATACTTTGAGATATGTTATAGATTGACTATTACCCTCGGCACTTGTGAATATACATCGCGTAAAAGAGGTGCTTTGATTACTGGTGATGTGAGGAGGAGGATCAAAGATATCACATTGGTTGATGGTTATGCGAGAGAGTCTAGCTCATAACTTAAAGGTCTGCCTCTAGCATCTGGTGGGGGGACTCATGATGTGGTTTATACTTAGCAAGATTTTGATATCAGGCATTATTGTTAATAAGGTAACTTCATTTTTTTTTCTTTCTATTGAGTAGGATGTACCTTTTGTTTAATTAAGGTGATATTTTTTGTTTCTTTAAGAATTTGGACTTCCTCCCTTGATGATGTAGTAGTAGCTGACTTGGGATTTCCAAAGGTGAACCACCCTCGAGTTCTTGGAAGAGAACTTGGGCTTCTTCAACTTCTTTCTCTTCTTGAATTCTTTTTTAAACTCCCATCTCTAATAAGTGAGCTAAGTTCCACCTTGTTCCAGTCTTGAGATTCTTTCTTGAGTTCCTATCTTCTTGAATCTGCATGGATATTCTAGTTGTAAGAACAGTTTCTTTCTTGAATGTTCAAGGTAGTAAAACTATCTCATGAATTTCTTCAACTAGCAGGACTCATTTTCTTTGCTTTCTTGCGGCATTTTTTCAAGTAGTTGTAGTGGTGCAATTTTCTTTTAACTCACTATTTCCTCTTCTGGTAGAAGTTGGAGTAGCAGCAGTACGAGTAATAGTTGCAGTAATAGTAAGTAGTAGAGAAAGAAAACTATTCCTACGGAGAGGCGAAACTTTGCTTCAAAAAGAAGGTAAAAATAGTAGAGTTGAACTCCGGTTCAAATCCACCGTCCCGAGAGTAAAACTTGAACTCAAAAGTAGTAAGCTCAAGATAACAACCTTAGACATTCGGTCCAAGCATCCCTTACAGTTACAGGGGGCAATGATGATTCCAAAATAAAGGTGAAAATAGCCCATTCAAATCAATCCCGATTCTTCGTCGATTTTCCTCGTTGATTTTTTCCCCCTTCTTACTGTTTTAATCAAATAAACATTACTGTGCAATATTCGGTAGACTTACATTTATCACATAATTGTATAGAAGTCTTAGGATGCGTTTGATAGAACTGAAGTTTGATATTTGAAATATAAAATTTGAATCCATTAAGTTACTGAATTGTTAAATATTAAATCTAATATATTTAAGTGTATATCACATTCATTGATAAGTAAATAGCTTATCACTTAATTTTGGGAGCAAATTTTGCTTAGGAAATTCAGTGCCAGTTAATTAATTCAGATATTTAATTTTTGGTTATCAAACGCGTTTGAATATGTTAAGATCTAAATCCATTAAGTTTAAGTGCCGAATTGAGCTATCAAACAATACCTTAAGCTTCATTAAGTTACGATTAACACTACTAATGCATAGTTCAAAAGTTCTCTTTCGAGTTTCAACTCTTAATAACCTTATGAACTTGTATCAAACAGCAAAACTCAGGTGTTATACAACATTCACAGATTATTCCAGAGATTAAGATGTTTTGCACAATTTTACTCTTTACCTGATTAGACATCTCAACTTTCTGTAATTTAAAACAGTTTTCAAAAAGAAAAGAAGAAATTAAACAGTTTAGAGAGAGAGAGAGATTCCATAATTCAGTTGCTGCACTAACATCTAAAACTGCTCACTGCAACTGAAGGAGTGAACTTGTTCTGTCGTGGGAATGGAAAGGTGAAACAATCATCACAGCAAGAACAGTATGACTGAAGAAACTGCTGAAGAACTTCTGCTGAAAAGAGGTAAAGCAGTATAACATTCAATATATTGGACGTTGACTGTATGCCGGGAAAAAGAGCTATAAGCTGATAGAAGTATCTATCAGCGGAAACAAAATAAAACTCAGGACAATTTTATTTCAAGTTTTCTTTGAAAGATCAAATAGGTGATTTTTCACCGTACCATCAACTTCATATAGAAGACTTGAGCTCTTCTTTGTACACAACAGAATCCCATGATGAGTTTCGGGGAAGGAAAGTATCCTGCCAGGTAAAACCAGGATAGAGTAGTGAGTATCCCAGCAAGTAACTAAAAGGTTGGCATATATCATGAAAGAAAGAAAATCTGGCTGTTTTCCGGAAAAATGAAAAACGCTGAGGCCCGAAGTACATTTCAGTCTGGAAGAAGCAGAAATCAAGATCAGAAGAGCAAATGACAAATTCACTCCAGGAAATTGCAAAGATAGAACAGTCAGACCAGATTACTGTAGAAGACTACTATCTATCCAACCGGATGTCAAATAGACTATACAAGTCTTTATACCCTCTCTGTTGAAGGTCCAAGAACTAAGCTGATGAAGCAATTCTCATGGCAATGAATCAGTAGGGCATGCTCCTTTAGTAATACACATCATCACAATGTCCCTTTACAATGCTACTTCCCATTCTAAAACTTGAAACAAAGCAACTGACCTGTGCCATGGTTTATAACTATTAAGTAAGCCCCAAAATGATCCAAAATTGTTTCTGCTTGCTTCTTAAATTCCTTATGACAGTGCAACAGTAGTATACAACTTTTATATGTGAGAGTAAATCTATTTGAGATGACTTCTAAACAACAACCACAAGTATTTATGATCACCACCCAATTTATCAACACCCCCCGCCCCCCACCCGCAAAAAATATAGTTCAATTCACAAGACATAATTTCCTTTTGGTTTGAAGATAATAGCAGCTATAGAGTTGCAGTTCCAAAACAGTGTGAAGACTGGTTGACATGTATTCCTCATGGGATACCAGCCAAAGCATATCTTGCAAAATTTACACTGGATAGCAGTAAGCAAAAATGCACGCAGTTATTAAAAAATAACTTATCATTAAGATTTTCTCTAGTGGTAAAAGATCATTAAGTGAAAATTTTGCAGAATAACAGATTCTTCTACATGTGAGTGATTGATTTATTCCCTCCAGTGTCATCAAACATGTTTTATTCTCTAAAGGACCATCAACTTTGACCTGGTCTTTAAAGTTGAAATATTTCATACAAGTTTTATCTGTTAGCTGGTGTCAAGACATGAAACTACAATTTCTTTTGTAGTCTTCCCTTGAGTGCCTCTTTCTCTACACCTGTTTCTCATTGCTACTTCAGACAAAAAAAAAAAAAAAAAAAACCTCCATCCCTCATTTCTGCATAAGCGACTTCAGAAAAAATGGCCTCCATTCCATGTTTCTATACTCATGTTTCTCATTGCTACTTTAGAAAAAAGACCTACATCTTCTCCATATTTTCAATTTTGTTATTTAGAAAAGTTCTGCATCTAATTCATTCACATTCTACATCTACTTGTGCATCAGAAGCAACAATAGTTCAAAAGGTTTTTCATTGTGCATCTTTATAGCCATCAAAAAATGATAGATTAAAAATGTGTCCAAATCCTTCACTTCAAAAGAGTTTACCAGAGTCATGCCATGTTTTGATTCCTACAAGGCATTATTTTATTTCCATTTTTTACCTCATCTAAGTTCATAATTCCAGAAGCACATCTAACTTGTCAAGTGCAATATCTCTACATTAGGCATTTGCAATAGGTACTGAGTAATAAAAAGAAAGTGTAATAGCGGCTAGATATCTGAAAGATTTTGCTGAAGACAATCAAGAATTTTCTCTTTCCATTGAACTTTCTTATTAATCACAATTCAATTCATCTTCTCAATCTTTCTGTCATCTTCGTTTAATCTCAGTTCAGAATTTCTTATTTAAACCATGCATTTACCCACACTTTTAAACACTTTTGAACTTTACATGTGAAAACCTTAAAGTTCACAGCTAATACACATACTCATATACCATTGTGCTTATCATTCACCAGTCAAGAACAAACACCATGTATCCACACAAAACCAATAATTCCAGATTCCAGCCATGAAATAAATACTGGGATGAGAAGGGGAAAACATTGTTGCAAATATCCGGATATGAATAACTTAAGAGAGAATGGAAAACACCTATTCAAAATAAACAAAAATTACCAAATATTGAGAATTCTACAGGGAAAAAGATTAACAAAATTATCAGTTAATATGACATAGCATTTCTTGACCCTCACCCCCATTCCCAAAGAATAACGACGAATAAAAAACCTATCTTGATAAAAATCTCAAACAGCAGCAATATGCAAAACCCAAAAAGAAGTCGATAAAAAAAAAAATCAACAGCACATACAAGAAAAATTAGAAAAACCCAGAAAAGAATCATCAGAACTTTGCCTAAATTTCAATACAGCCACAGAAATTCATCCCAAATTCCACAAAAAATTTTTCCAAAAAAAAATCCCATTAAAACTAAAGAAAACATGCACAAATTGGAGGACAGAAGCGGTGGCCAAAAATAAAATAAAAGAGGTGGGCTTACGGAGACATAAGAGCAGGTGGGAATGACTGAAAGAGAATTGGATTGAGCGTGAGAGAAAGCAGCCACACAGAGGTGGCCAGCAAGGCCTAAACCCCTCTTGCTAGAAGGAACATAAGTATGGATGATGTCCATAACTTTTCCCCCATTTCTGAGCTGGTACTGCAAGTATGCTTCTTTATCCTCTGTCTCAAATTTTCGGTCTTTCTCATTCCACACTATCTTTGGTGCCTCAGGCTTTGCTCTTGTTGTTGTTGCTGCCATCCTCCTCAATCCTCTCCCTGTCTCTGCTTTACTCTGTCTTTGTAAGTTTTGATGCTGTGGCTGTCTCCCTGTTCTAGGACTCCAGTATTTATAGAAAACAAACTTAGGAGGTAAATATAATCGAAATGGAAAAGGAAATATATTTTCTTTTTTTCTCTTTCTATTTTGATGTGAAGATTGTGATAATAGTGGGTTCATTTGGATTAAAAATTATTTAATTTTTTCTGCGATAATACTATAGCATTTTTTAGAATGTACTGTTTATAAGATAAAAACATGATTAGAAAAATTTAAAAAATAACTGAGAAACACGTGCAATGAATACCAACATAGTGAGTATTATTTTATTTATTATGAAATAAATGGCCTCTGGTGAGTGATGTTTTTAGCATTTTACTTTAGATTTTCAAAAGGAAATATATTTTCTTTTTTTTTTCTGTTCTATTTTGATGTGAAGATAGTGAAACTAGTGGGTCTATTTGGATTAAAAAGTATTTAATTTTTTTGCTATAATATTATAGCATTTTTTTTAGAATGTGCTGTTTGTAAAATAAAAACATGAATTAAAAAAATAATTGAGAAACACATGCAAATGAAACCAACATACTAAGTATTATTTTATTTATTATGAAATAAGTGGCCTCTGGTGAGTGATGTTTTTAGCATTTTACTTTAGATTTTAAAAAATGTGTGATTATGGAAAATAAATAGAGAATAACAAGAATCACCAAAAGCTACTTTTTGATAGATTTTAGATTTTAACTTTTTTTGTCTATTAAAAACTCCATAATCGAAATACAAAATCAAACAAACGAAAACATCAAAAGAGACTGATTATATAAAGGGATAATTTCAGAAACATCCCCTGAGGTTTCCAACAATTTCATTGACCTCCCCTAAGGTTTTGAAAATGACATAAACCTCTCCTGAACTTATAGTTGTAGTAACATGATCAGCCCATGTCAGGAAAATGAGCATTAAAAAAATATTTTGAGGAGTGAGATGATATTTGTGTTCCACATATGCCCTTTTTGCTTATCCACAACTTGTATTAGTAAATAATGAAAACTATTAAAAGACATACATAATTAGTAAATTCTAGTAGGTGTAATAGCAATTAGGAAAAGTGCAGTAACAACAACTTGAAGCTTCAGTTTGCACAAATGGCTAGTGCAATGGCCATATTTTAAGTTTCTTTCAAAAGCATATAAACGGCTCAAGCAACTCAAGAAATAATTTATTTTTAGTGTGATTATCTAATTTTGAGGTAATAAAAAGTGGCAAGACTAGACCAACCAAAGGCCATAGTTAACATGATACTCATCATAAATATCATACTAGGTGTTGTATCTATATTCATCCAAAATATAAAATCAATTGGATAAACTCTCGTAACAAATATAAAAGTGTCACGACATTGTACCAACCATTTTAAATCTTTTCTGATTATGTAAGAAGTAAACCAGTAGTACTTGTTAGTTGGATTGTATTTGGAAGAAATGTATGACTATTGTTTGATGACTACTACTGTAACTTTACTAAGAGATAATAAGCAACAACTTATTAGTTGAACTAGTTAGTAAGGCAACAAAAGTCACTTGACATTAGTTCAAAATTGCTATAATTGTAGCAGATATAGTATTACATAACTATCGATGCAATCCAATATAGTTTCAAACACCATCTGCCCCAGATGAATGAGGCAGATGGTGAGGATTGCAAAGCCAAATTTCATGACCATTGATTGTTTGTCACTAATGCCAACCATATACAAAAGCATGAGTGGGTAGCATGTCAATAATCTTAATGCAAATCAGCATATTTTAACCTGAGGGGAGCTATGCTTTTTTCCTTCTTTTCCCTCCATTTTTCCATCTTCGCCAAGTTTTCGTATAATACTGTCCTTGTGTTGCTCTCTAAAGTCATGTCCAATCACAAAAAATGGCTCCATATTGGTGCATCAATTAGTGTCATTTCTTAAGTGTAGTTACATTGGCTTATTAGAGATAGAACTACAGTTAATATCATTTAATTAGTTCATTTATTTAATGACCTAATATATTTTTCCAGAAATTGGTTTCTCATCACCCTTTTATGCATAAGGGCAAAGTAGCAAATTCATTCCAGGTTACATTAGCAATGGGTCCCAAAATCAGTTGAGGGGAGGTCAGTGTTATTTTCGAAACCTCAAGGGAGGTCAATGAAATTATCCCTTATATAAAAACAAAAGTTACAATTAGTTAAAATAACCAACCAGAACAAGAAAGTATTTAAATGTTGATAGTAAATTAATGACAATGTGAAATGTTTGCAATCAATCATATATTAAATATTGAAATGGCATTGACACATGTATTTGATATCCACACTTTGATTACTTCAAATTGGTTTAAGAAATAAGTAAATGTAGATATCGAGAAGAAGAAGAAAAGAAGAAGAAGTAGAAGAAGGAAAAGATTCCACGATTATAGGAAATGACTTTTGCTTGAAACTTTTTATTGTAATATAGAAACAACAAAATAAAGAGTCTTGCTTATCCATTGAACCCGTAACACATGCGTTGGTAGAAATTTAACTCATGAATGACTTGTAAATAGGCAACGGGAGTTTTGGTCTAACAATTTTTTGGTAGCGTATATATTGTCAATTTTGAATGAACGATAATTATATAAAACTTGAATTTAAAATTCAATTATTGCACATGTGTCATGGATTCAACGGTAATAATGTATATACTATCAGTATACATAAGATTTACTCATAAAAATGATCATTTTTATCTTACAAAAAAAAGGATCATTTTTAGCAATCCAAACACAAATGTAGTTGGATTGCTAAATTATTTTAAATAATATTTCGCTTACATCATAAACACATTTTTCAATTTATCTTTTTATATTTTCAACTACTTTTTATCTCACATACATCAAATCACAAAAAAGTGCTACAGTAATTATTTCAAATAATACTCTATCCAAACACAGGTTTAGTGCCCAAAAGGCAGAAATCTTGAGTTTCTAACCATTACCAATAATGGCATTGAAGCTACGAAAATACCTTGTACTAATAGACATTCCTATATCATGCTTTGTCAATTGCTGCAGTTGTGGTCAGCTATTGTTGACTAATTGTGTGAATTGCAGTGCGGTTGACACTTGAAACTAGTTGTGTGAAATTGTGAATAGCAATGCAGTTGACTATATGTTGGGTTTAATGTTTTTGGTGGCAGTGGGTCGTTCAAGTCAACCATCTAAAATTGACTTCATGAACCCATTTGAATTGCAATTTTGGAAAATTTTTGTAGAAAAATTACTAGAGTATTTTTTTTGAGATGTGATATATATATGAGGTAAAAAAAAGTAGTTTGAAACATGTGAAAAAGAATAATTTCACGAAAACCCAAGACATTTTCTACTAAAAATCCAAAAAAAAAATTTCTACTAAAAGTACAGTCCAAACAATTTGAAAGCTTTTATAACATTGCCTAAGTAATTAAAGTTTAGGGGGTATACTTTTTAAAGCAAGTGATATTTAAAAAATTGAACAAAAAAAAGAATGTGTAGTTAACCTAATTCGAAATTTGGCTTAGAACAAATAATCACAGCACCTACTATAGTTTCAGAGCAAATTTCTTTTAAAATGACAATTGTAAATTTCACTGCTAAAGATTTAGTTCACTTTGAGAAGAACACATTCGTTATGTCATTAGAAAAGTCTCCTATCAATATACAAGTCAGTTGACTTGGAAATATACTAGTCAGAAAAGTAGAACAGTAGAGTATTCTCCGCTGACTAAGAGTACGTTTGGATTGCGAGTTTTCAAAGAAAAATTGCTATATTTTTCATGAACACATTTTCCAATCATCTTTTACCTCACATCTATCAAATCATTATAGTAATTTTTCTATAAAAAGTTCAAAAAAATGCAATCCAAACATCCAATAAGGTTCCAATTGCTAAACATTTTGGTTTAAAACCAAAAATTATATTTATACACACACACACCCAAATTGTTAATTTTTGTTAGGGACTTGAATAATATCTATAATACAAGATTTTTTTTGTTAACAAGGGAATCCACAGTCGCTATTCGAAAGTATGCACTGAGTAAATCTAGTCCCATGCAATAGCCCGTCAACCACACGGAGGGGTAAACTGCACTAAATAAACCCTATGCGACGGACAAATGTTTTAGGAGAGGTTGGAATTCGGATTGACGGGAAACTATAATATCGGCTTTACCATCTCGGCCAACTCAAGGAATATAATACAAGAACTTAAGCAAAGAAAGTTCATATATCCTTTTTGGAATACGAACTTTTGCATAGATTTCATTTATTCTTTGAATATATGTTGCAAACAACTTCACCTTTCTCATAAATTTATTCAAAATTTTGTTGCATTTCTAGCTTTGGAACTGGAGTTTGAGCTATAGGTTTGATTATTGGTTCATACTTTCATTAATTTCTTGACTTGAACCGTCTATCCACCTTCCTGGATGTCCTTGCCCTTCCATGAGTTCATTAATCTCAACTTCATTGAGGACTGCCCTTTTTAGAGTCCATGTTATGTATACCATTTATTATAAAGGTCAATGACAAGAACAAAGTCCAATCTTAACATATCTATCAATCTGTTTAGTCCATTATTGCAAATTCCACAAAAATTGACCTGGTCAATAATGACCAAACACTTTTTGTCATTTAACTTGGTCAAAAAAATCTTTGTCATTTAAATAAAATGACTTGGTCAACTAAAAGTACCTCTTTTAAGGAATTTCTCTCCAATTTCTTAAAAAATGACTTGATCAACTAAAAGTACCTCTTTTAGGGGAATTCCTTTCCAATTAGCATTATTTTGACAAGCACATTCTGATGACTAGCCGGATTTTCTCCAATTAGCATTATTTTGATGTTCCTACGAACTTGTCAATAAAATAAAGGATTAATTTTCCTTTAGATGAATGACAACTATAAACAATTTAAATTTAAAATTTAACTTTTGCATATTCGATCCAACGATAATAATATATACACTGTCAGTATATAGAAAATTTATTTTAAAAAAATTATCTACAATAGGTTGAAGTATGTGTGACTTCTTCTCGTTCATTCTTCTAGTATATAAAAGAAGGCAACTGTTGAGAAGATGCTGAGGCTAAATAAACTTCTCTGTCGAAGGTTTTTGGCCCATTGGTTGAGCATATGGCAATGCCTAGTGGGAGCTTGTGTTGTGACCAATTTTGCAAGATTGCTCTGTTTGGATTAGGAGTTTTTTCACAAACTATTTTTGTCTGTGCATCTTCAGTAATAAACTCCAAAATAATTTCAAAAACACATAATTTCAAATATAACTTATAAAAAAATTAAAAAAAATAATGAATCTTACCATCTTTTTCACCCACCACTCACTACCACCTTTCCCCTCCTGCCTCCTCTACCTCCACTGCCGCCTCTCCCCTCTCCTCCCTCCTCTGTCCACCCCACAGAAGAAGTAATGGGGACAGAGGTTGGGGGGGGGGGGGAGAGGGGAAGGGGCAGGGGTAGGGGCGAGAAAGATTTTTCTCCCCTCGCTTTAAATGAATCCTCCCTACCTTCATTCCACCATTTCAATTAATAAATATAAATGAATATATATATAATTATATAATTATTATAAACTAGTCTTAATTAATAATTAGATAAAATTTTGATGAATTCTCTATATTTACAATCTTAATAAGATTATATGTATGTTAGTTTAAATGGTTTTAGTTTTGTTTATATCCTAGACATAAAATATCAAATATTAGAGAAACAAACAAGTCTAACATTCAACCTAACCCTCTTCTACTTTTCTTTCTCTAGTTCGTTCTTTCTTTGCCACATACCTTTTTCTTTTTTAGCGGCCACTCACTCTCAGATTGACGAAATTGTGTCAGTTGGAAGAATTTAAAACTATTTTGTTAACCTTTTCTTTGCAATCTATTAGCACACTTGTCTAATGCTTGCTTGTCCACCAATAAATAAATCTCACTTTTGAGAAGAAACAATTTGAATATAAGGTTTTGTTGGACTACTAATTTATATATATTGCAAAGGTAGGTTTACTTAAAATTGAAATCTTCCTCTTCAATACAAAAAAAAAAAAGAAAAAGAAATGCTCACCCACGGGTACCCACTGCAAAAGTAGAGCACGGGTGGAGGGAATAGGAAGGGAGATGGGGTAGGGGAGTCTTTTGACAACAGGGTAGGGGGTGGGGGATAGTCCCAAACCCTTCCTGTTGCCATCCACATCTTCCTCCTCCCTCCCCCTCCTTCCTCGTCTCCCTTCCCTCCCCTACTACCCCCTCCCCTCCTTTCCCCCTAGCCTGCTTGCGGCACAAAGGGGATTGCGAGAGATGGGACGGGAGAAGAGGAAAAGAGGAAGAGGGAGAGGGAGTAAGGGGAAGGAGGAAGGAGATGGTGATTGTGACCGATGGTGGTTAGTGATTATGGTAAAAAATAACAAATTTTTAAAAAATATCTCAATAAAAATTAAAATTTTAAAAACACCCAAATAACATCTCCAAAAGCACCTAATTCAAACAAATCATCTATAGTCAAAAGCTTTTTACATATACTACTACAATAAAGTTTTTGAAAAGCATCTCCAAAATTGAAAATTTTATACGGAGTCATTGGTCTGATACTTTGATTGGTTCCAATTGCAAATTTTCAATCCCATATCATACTCAAGGAATGTACTGTGCTTGGTTTCTGTTGTATTTTTCATGAGGATTATTCCAGTAAAGTATAGTGGCTTTTGATCTCCAATTGAGTGAGTGGTGAAGGAGAAAAGGCCAGCTGGTTTTAGGTTGTTTGATAGATTTCTAATTTTGTTTTGGGGCAAAATACAAAAAGTCCCTTGTAGTTAAATTAATCTACAAAAAAGTCTCTTATAGTTCAAATCATACATTCCGATCTCTCGTGGTAAGAGGTGTAAATGAATTTAATCAAACCAAACACTCTAATGTTCAAACTTGTTTGATTATTTTAACGAACTTGAAATTTTATTCAAATTTGACTTATTTATTTGCCTAATTGAATTTGAACGAATTTTTTTATCGAGTTTGAATGTTATCCAACACTGTCCAATCTTGACTTGATTACTTGGCGAACCAAGTTCCGTTGAGCTCTTACTAAGTCAAGTTCTATTTGAATAGCAAATAGTTTGGTTCATCTTCCAACTCTACTCGTGATTTGAGCTAATTTGAAATAGCAATGAAAATCGTCAAAATTAATGGAGGCAGATGAAATCGTACAATTACCCTAATATATATAAGTAAAAAAGACCGTAACAACCATTCTAATTAAACAAACTTACGGAAAAACTTTCTGTGGTTAAATCAATCTACAAAAAAAGCCTCCTATGGTTACCTATTGACGCCACCATCATTTTTCACCTTCTACCATCACCCTCCACTCCATCTAAACCTCATTCCTTTCCTTCTTCCTACTCTCTCTTCCCCTTCCCTCTTTCTTCTCGTTTCCCTGCTCTACACCTACGTTCGTTCTCTTTGCAGCCCCTTTTCTGTACTTCCTCACATCCTTTCTGTGACCAGATCTATCGCGGGAGGGAGGGGAAGGGATGCGGGGAAGGGACGATCTGATCACGACTCCTTCCCCTCACCCTTTTCCTCTTTTCAATCACCATAGTGATCATGACTCCTTCTCCTCACCCTTTTCCTCTCTTCCACAACCGACTATGGTGATTGAAAAGAGAGTATACGGGGAAGTAGCTGTGAGGAGATGAGAGAGAGTGGGATGAAGGGGAAGGAGGGGAAATGAAGATAGGGAAGGAGAGGGAAAAGGGTGGTGATGGAGGAAAGGGTGATGGTGGAAAGTAAAGTATGGTGGTGGCAAGAGGTAGGGATGGTGGTATTTTATTTATATATTTTGTATATAGAAATGAGATGAGTTGTACTTGAGAATTTTTATTATTTATTTTATATATAGAAATGAGATGAGTTGTATTTGAAATTTTTTATTTATTTATATTATGTATAAAAATAAAGTGAGTTGTATTTGAAAATATTTATTTATTTATTTGTGTATAAAAATATGGTGAGTTGTATTTGGGAGTTTACGATGGTTTTTGATTTTTTTTTTATGATCTCGAATGGGTCTAATAGATATATTAGCTAAAATTTTGATTTAAAAAATTATTTTTTCAAGTCAAGCACTTGCCATACAGCACTGTTATTACAAACTCATTAATTTAAATGATTTTTATAAATTTAATTAACCACATGGGTTTTTTCTATATATTCACTTAATCACATGGGACTTTTCTTTATTCTACCCTTTTTTTTGGCCAAATCTGAGGCTGAAATCATGATGTACTTGGAAAAATAAATCAATCGTGCATATTTGGCAATTGCCGGAGGTGGTAGCGGTTGACGGAGAATGGCAGGGAAGGCTAGGTTGCAAGTGTTGCTTCCATAGACATGGCAGCAGCTCTAAAAAGCTTTTAGGAATTTATGAAGAAGGAGACGAAAATATTTATAAAAAAAAGAATGAAAGAGGAAAATCGATTTTTAAAACTAAAATATGGTGTTTATGTATTTCCAAATTCTTTCCTTTGGAACTTAAAAATAAACTAATCCAGTTGTGGGCATCTAGTCTTTACGCTAGTTCGGTACAAACTATTTGATGAAAGTTACTGAAAGGAGGTCTTTGTTATTTCACCAAACCTTAGGGCCTGTTTGGTAGTTTGGTCAAATCTCAGGGGAGGTAAATATAATTAACTCAAAATTTTAACTTAATTAATTTTTTTATGTTTATCAAGTCTTTCCTTTTGTCCAAAAGTTGACAAGTGTTTTTAGTACAAAATAATGAATTTTATCAACATCATGCCGACTAAATTCATTTTTGGCACGAGAATGTTAAGGCAAGATTTGTAGTTAAAATAATTACAAAGAATGTGTGATTTGCAATTATGCAGTTGGTTTTACATCAATTTGTCACGCCTAATGGTATCTAGAACATAGCCACTCTTTCCCTACGCTTCCTTTCTCAAGTAGAACGGGGAAAGAGACAAAATAAGTTGGGTTAGTGTTAATTCAAAGGGTTTGATCCTTAAATGGGGGTTGATCAGAAGATGGGTAAAATCTCTAGTGAATTAGTACTATGCCATTATAAAAGAGCTAAGTTTTTGGATGAGAGAAAAGTTATGGGAGAAATGCTATTTAAATCGAGGGTTTTGTTTAGGGAAAAAGTCATCTACACATTGAGAGCAATTTCATATTGACAATCAGTCGATCTTTGAGAAGTCATTATGAGACAACATTCCCCGCTTAGTTTACTTAATCTTGACAAAAGAAAAAAAGAAAAAAGTAACTTTGGTTTTCTTTCATCAACTAAACAACTAAGATCTTTTGTACTTTAATATTTGGAATTAAGAGTTTATGAAAAGAATATATCCTTACATACTGTGACATTCACAATTTTATGTATGTTGTTATTGGTTTGGCACCGGATAGTTGGACCATAAAGATTTACTGATACAGTTCCTACATCATTAACCAATATGTTAAGCAGACGGTGGAATTCGAGTCCAGTGTAGGCCTGTCAATCAGGTCATATGAGTCGGGCTTTCATAAGTTCAGATTCAACTCATTTAATTTGTAATATTTTTGAATTTCGGGCCATGAGTTTCGGGTTAATAAATGTGAAGATCATATTCAACTCACAAAATATTCGGATTTTGAGCCTTATTCAGGTTTAGTCCAACTCACTTATTGTTCTTCAATTTTCTTAATATAATTACTATAACTATTGAGTTGTAAAACTAATTTAATATTTACATGATTACAACATTAAAACTAAACACAAATAAGTAATAGTTCTTAAAAAGTACATAAACCAAGAATTTTTCAATAATATTTATATGTAATTCGTTCAAAGTACATGAAAAACAGTAATAAACATGCGGTTATAAGTCAATACATCTTCAAAGGTTAGAACTTCTTCATAACCTTGTGACTTAAATCCAAACATACTCGATGATTTGTGTTTCTACACTCAAAATAAATCAACCAATATTATGCCAACACAAAAATTTATTCAGTCAATAAGAAAAGTAAGAGTTTCAGTTATGCATTACCAATACTTACTCTCAAGAAAACTAATAAAAGAGTTTTCAGATGTCTTTTTGTGTTTTGTAATTTGTATATATTTAGTATTTAGTAATAATATATTTAGATATATAATTATATATAATATCAAAATATAAATATTATATATATCATTATATATAGGCAATTAAAGGGGCGTGCCTATATCGATTTGAGTCTAATGGGGCTCGAGTTTCGCTCATATTTAATTCAGGCCTAATTTTTAGATACAGACTCATACTGACTCACTGAAAGGTTGGGTTCATCGGACTTTGTTTAGGGCCAAACGAGTCGAGTATGGGCTGATCCGACCCCATTGACAGTCCTAGTCCAATGTCCAATTCTAAACACACCCATATTATTCTTAGATAGACTGATATTTAACAAAGAGGTAGCATATATTTCTTGATATTTGACATATAGGTAGCATATATTTCTTTCAACTTGTTAGTGCTTTAGTGTTATATAGTTGGTTAATGAGATAGGTTTAATTCTATTTACAGTTATTTGAATACATTATATTGTTATTATGCCTATATAGTTGGAATCTGGATTGTACAATCTTGCTATCAGAATAACATTTGTTAGTATTAGGGCCGAATTCTACAAGGATCGCAATTGTTTGTAAATAGTTGAACTAATAGGATATTTGATTTGCATCTATATATCATAACTAAGGTTCCGTTTGATAAAACTGAATCTGAATTCTGAAGTCTGAATTCTGAAATAATTAATTTGCTGAATTTTAAGCACTGAAAAAAATATATGAATGTCTGAATTTTAATGCTAAACCTATTTATATTATTTGATAAATATTTATAGCTGAATGCTTAATAAGTTTAATTTGACAATTTTCCCCTTATATCCTTTCATTCAAAAAAGAAATAGAATCTATGATTTAATTAGTTTAAAATTATTAGGTATAAAAATGACAATATTTATTTTTAAATCAAATTAATATAAAAGATGAAATATATTATATAAGGAGTATAGAGAAGATGTGAAAGTCATTAAAAAGGAAGAAAAGAGAAACTAAAAATCGTTAGATAGAAAATATTATGTTGTTTAATTAGATAAGAATTTTGAACATAATTAACAAATAAGGGTAGATTTGGTAGATAAGATAAGGTAGTTGAAGTAATTTTATTGATTCTTATCAGAATTAAGCATTCAGTTAGGATTCTTGTGTTGAAAAAAATACACACAGGTTCAGCACTGTTTAACAAGTTCAGCAAATATATTTTCATTTATCAAACATTCAAAACATCTGAATGTCTGAAAAAATTCAGATTTAGTACTTTTTAATGTTATCAAACAAACCCTAAGAGATTTGTTTTGATAGTTTGGGTTCTAAATCTTACAGTGGGTAAATGTAGACCACTTATGTAGTTCTTTTTAATTTTCAATCCAAAAAAATTAAGTCAATAATGACTTGAACTTTCATGCTCTTATACATAATTAAAAATTTTAACTTTTTGTTGAAGAAACTTATTATTGGAATTGTTATTGCATATGATTTTTACATTCCTATATATATAAACTACGTGCGGTCCCTGCACGATGCTCGGGCGTCAAGGGATTTTTTTAAAGATTTTCTGGATCTTCACTCGACAGGCAATTGGTAATCATAGTAGTAGTTAACGCAGTAGCAGGAGCAGCATGGACAATTTCTTCAGTATGTTCTGATGTATGAGCACCAAAAGATAAGCGCAACTTTTTCCTATGATAAGCCTCTCTCTGCTTCTGTCGACGGATTTCCTTTTTTTTTGCCAGACGATCCTGTTCCTCTTCAACTTTTGTTTGGTCACAGTGAATGCGAAAGGTTTCCCCAATAATCAATTTTTCAGCTCGTTTTAATTGTTCATGAGCAGGAAGTGCTAAAAAATTATTTAATTTTCTTCTCTGATATGCCTCTCTTTGTTTGGCCAAGCGAATTTCCTTTTCTTGAGGAGAGAGTGCAGCGTATTGTTCTCTTAGTTTTTTATTACGTTGGTTCTTTTTTGTAGTTATTGAATCAGCAGAATCAACAACAAACTTGGAGAAGCTCATTTTATTGGACAACAAGAATCAAATAGCCAATAAACAAAAGTGCAACATGTAGCAATTCAAAACCAATAAGACATTCAATAAACAGCAGAATAACGAAAATAAACATGCACATAAAATCGAACCTGTAACTGGTGAGGAAACTTGCACCGATAACAAGCAGCTAATGAAGTTGCAGATATAAGAAGCAGGAAAGGAGAAGCTCAGCAAACGAAGCTAGAAGTCGACAAAAGAAAGAAAGAGCATATTGTTTAAGAGCTGCAAATTGTTTAAAAGCTGCAAAGAAGAAAATGGAAGATGATGAAAAGAACATGCAAGATGGAGAACAAAGAAACCACAAATAACGTTTATAGTGTTTCAGTAGAACCTCGAAGAACTATAGCTCTCGAAGGACAATAGAGTCATTAAATACTGTGATTGCTGTATTGTTGTAGGCCGGTCAAATAAGGATTTCAATGGGTTATCTTCTTTCACACAAAGAAAAGCCAGATGGCACAAAACTAAAACTCCACCTGGAACGCACAAAAACAATGCGGCGACACAAATGCAATTTTAAAGATATCAGATGTACAAAGAGCATGGTCTATAAGCCGGTAAAGGAAGAATATTAATGTCTTATGACACGAAACCACCGCCTATCCATATGAGATGATGAATTTTCTAGAACAAAGGAACAAATGATGCTTCCCTCTGCATGCTAACAGACATGTGCCTCCATTTTAAATTTTTTCTCACCAACAAAGCAGATGAACCTTTGATTGCACAAACTCCAACCATGTGGCTGTAATCCGGTAAAAGAAGAATGTTAATGGCTTATGAAGAAGAATGTTAATGGCTTATGACATTAAACCATTGCTGCATTGCTGTAATGCTGTCAAACAAGTATTAGTGGATTATGGTATGATACCACCGTCTGTCCACGTGAATTTCCTAGAGCAGAGTAACAAATGATGCTTCCCTGCGCATAACAAAACAAATGAAACTATTTTCAATTTTTTCTCACCAAGAAAGCAGACAAAACTTATCCCTACATTCTCAATTTTTTCTCACCAACAAAGCAGATGAAAGTGCAAGGCGAAAACTGCGCCAAAGAGTAAACTCCAATTGCTTCTTATATATGTGTATAGATACAACTTATTTCTTAGCATTTAAAATAGGATATCACAGTTGTTGTAAAATATGTTTTCGATATCAACCTGGCCAGCAAATCAGTAACCTACTTGGCTCTTTGGTTGATTGGTCTGATGGGTTTGACCCGTAAGGGCAACCGACTTTTTTTTTTAGCACTACTTATTGAGATAATAATATCACTAAATTTTTTTTAAATTTATTGAGATAATAATATCATTAAAAAATATCCTGCCGGCACCCATTCCAATTGCCATCCCTACTTATTTTTCTCCTCTATAAATGCTCTAAAATCTCTCATATGAAAATATTAAATGAGCCATCAATTTTAAACATAAAAAGCCTTCAGAATTCTCACTATTTGAGTGTCATCAAGTCATAATCTCATTCATTGAGTAACTTGGGGTTTCAAAGTTTGTATTTACACTATTGAGGGTGTATAAGAGCTATCATTTTATCATTTACACTTCGAAAATTGTTTTTTTTTTCTTTTGTAAAACTCAAAATAATTTGTGAGTATTGTGAGGCTTTCTTGGATTTAGATCTAGCTACTTTGAATTTGAGTTTCATCAAGTCATAATCTCATTCATTGAATTACTCAGGGCTTCATATTTGTATGTATACCATTGAGGGTATATATGAATCATCACTTGTATCATCTACAATTCAATATTGTTGTTTCATTCGTAATACTCAAACAATTTATGGAGTATTGTGAGGCTTTTCTTGAATTTATATAGCTAGTACCATTAGAGAAGGCGATCCTTATTTTGCATGTTGTTACCTCACCATTGGAAGGGATCCTTAGCGGAGAAACACCAAACTTGCGAGATCTTTAGCAGTAAACATTGGGGGTAGGCTGCTGAACCGCTATAGATCAAATTGTGTTTGCGTTCTATTTCGCTACTCCCTCTATTTGTTAGTGTAGTTCATCGTTTGCTCTATTTATTGTATATTTGGTTGTAAAATTGTTTTTGAATTTTAGTTCCTCTCATATTGTGAAATTACTTGTAAAACTCAAATCAATTTAATTTCGTCATTGATTAGGTTACTTAGAGTAAGATATCTTGAAAAAAAAAAGTAATATCTAGTATCTTGTTGTAAATTTTTTCCAATTTCCTAGCTCATCTTTAGATTATTCAGACAAAAGGCAATAGTACAATGGAACGGGTATAATACAGAATATTAAAAGTTTGTATATTATATGATTTTTTTTGGCAAAAAGGATGGTTGAAAATTCAATATCAAGTATGAATTCAGCAAAATTTTGGATATAAATAGTACGAATATATTTCAAAGTTATAAAACTAAAAGTGTAGTTGAAATTTTATTGCATTTTCATGTTTATATGTATAAATTTATAAAACTATGTTAATATATAGTTGCTATAAAAAAAATTGTTGACCCTTAAACAATTAGTTTAGATATTTCAGTGTTGTCTTTTATTTAGAATGACAATTTTCGACAAGATCTGAAAACACACATGAACCTAACACGTAATTAATGGGTTTGGATTAAGGTTTCGCGGGTTCGGTTCAGAATCTGGTCGAACCCGATGAACCCGAAAAGGAAACGGGTCGAATTCGAGTCAACCCGTGGGTGATCCGATAAACATAAAAATTATTTTATCTAACTAAACTAACAATTATTCTTTTTTTCCAAAGGCATTAGTCACTTAATCCTAAATGAATTTATTTAACTTATGTGAAGTTGAAATTATTATATTTGGATAAATAATGTATTATATTATTTTTTACTTTTATACTGTTTTAATTTATTTTAAATTTGGTTTGGGATAAAACACTTTTACGATGTTTTAATTTATTTTAAATTTGGTTTGGGATAAAACACTTTTACGATGTTTTAATTTATTTTAAATTTGGTTTGGGATTATTTATTTAAAATTTTATTACTTGATTATGTAATTAGTCTTGTGAAATTGGTTTTATTAGAAATTACAGTGATAAATTAATAAATTAAAATTAAATATCAGGTCATTTCAGGTCGACCCACCAATCCATTAACTCGAAATTTTTGGATTCGGGTCAGATATCCTGACCTGTTTCGGATTGACGAATCAGGTTCGAATCAACAGGTTTTTGTTATACTCAGATCTCAACTCGACCCGCCAATTCGATTTGGATCCGATTGCCATCCCTGCTTTTACTTCCACTTTGTAGTGTACTCCACTCCAATATTGCGGAAAACCTGAAATGAGTCAGACTGAAAAGTGGAAACTACTCAATTGCCATTTCCCTCCCGTCTTTATAAGTAGTGACTTTCTGTTTCTCTTTCTTTAACTTCACTCAGAAGTCTTAAGCTGATTAGACAGCTCTCATGGACTCCAAAGTAGAGACCATCTCCAGGCTTGCTCAATGGAGAATCGACACTTTCGGACCCTCCACCTACAAACGCTCAGACCCTTTTAAAATGGGTATCTGGAACTGGTAATTTCTACTCATATAACCGCCTCTTTTCGGCCCAAAAATCAGAAATTCCGAACTTTTGGCTTCTGAATTATTTGTTTATATTTACTTTCTGTGAGCTTGTGACTAATTTTGAGCTGATCGTAGGATTTTATCCATTGAGAAGAGTCGTTACATGTATTTTCGTTTATTCCCGGAGCTGTCTCGGGTGTCTAAGGAGCAGCCTCCGGAAGCCCGATTTGTTTTACGGGTCACGACTACAGGCACAAATCGCAAGCCATATATTTCTCCAAGTACGTTTTCAGTACCACTGTATTTATGTTTTTATGCTTGTTTCCCTTATTTAATTTGTTTGCCTTTTCCGATTTCACTTGAATTTTGGGCATTCTAGAGATGTCAATTGAGTAATTTCGTGTTGAATTATAGAGAGCTTGAGGGAAGAATCTTCGATGGTTGGGTATCAATGGCAACTGTATATTGTCTTAAAATTGTGAGGTGAAATTTGGTAGTTAAGTCTCAAGTAAGCTTGCAAAAAACCAACTTCTCTCTTTGGTTAATCAATATACTTGTCAAGGGTGATCTGAGACATTGCTAAAAGGTGAGGTTATAAGGTATTAAGGTGTTTACGTGACCATGGTTGAAAGGGGGAAGATACTCTTGTGGGCTGAAATCAGGGGATTTGAGTTTTATATGCAAAAAATATCACAGATCAAGCGTTTATTTGTGGTTAGAGTTTGAACAATTTGCGTAAGTGGGGAAAGAATTTGATCTGCTAAAAGGATGATTGCAATCAAATTTAATCACAACTTAGGAATGTTGTATTCTGTTAGATGAATTTAGAGCTGTTCAATTGGATGCTCTAGTTTGAGGCATAACCATTCAAGTATTGACAACTTACATCTACCTTTATACTTGGTTTATTAGTAGTTGGTGAAATGTGCTTTTTCATAAATCAATCTAGGAAAAGTTTCATTATATGTGTTTTTAGTTGACGTGGAAACACAATTTGCACTGTCCCATCTATGGAGATTTCCTAATAATTAGGTAAACATTCTATGTCAAAATCATCATATTACCTGTGGTCAATGTTATAACTAACATTCAGAAAGTTGTTTTGCTACAATTAATACTGATTTACACTATACTCTGATTTCGTGGTCCTTTTTTTCCCCGGACAAATGAAATGGCCGAATTTGAAAAGTTCTTTTCTTTCATTTCCTTTTCTTTTTTAGACTATTTCAGCTTGAAGCTAGAGTTTCTCTCTCTCTCTCCCCCCCATGTGTATGCGTGTGAGCAAACCCACTGGGCATATGTTGCTGCATGCTTTCATTGTAACTTCTACATAGTTATGTTTGTGTTGTGCCTTAAAGAAGATGAATCTTGACTTCTGTATTGCCATTCTTCTTCCCCCAGTAAACATGTCCACTTTGTCTTTTAGTGTCCATTGACATGTTTGAGTTCCTATTGAGTTTGGGCTCACTTACCCTTGTGTTCTTTTTGGTTTATTGAGTCCAATGGCTCATTATACATTTCATTGTCCTTGAGAACATGTGGTGCATCACCGTAACACATGGCTTGGGTTACACTGTAGCTGCACATATTGATGCAAAGATGAATTATTAGATGCAAGATAAACTTGGATGCATATGTCCCTTGCGGGAGTGTAGCTTCTTTAGCCTTAAAATGTTTCCAAATCGTCGATGTTTCAGTCACTGAAGTTTTTATCTTGTACCAGTTACTCTTGACTAATATTCGTAGTTGTAGAAAGATCTATAACAATTTGATATCATGAAAGCATTATAAGAATTGAGCAATGCATTGGAAAATTATAAAGAATGATAAAGCTGTTCAACCGACAGAGACAGAATTTTTTTTCCATGTTATTTTGACTTGGAAGTTCCTTAGAGGATTAATGAAATAAGAAGATAAAAGCTTAGAAGTATAAACATAACCATAATTTCAATTTTTTTGAGATGGTGTTATGCCCTATAGTATTGCTGATCCAAGCATCATGCTGAAGGATTTATTTCCTCCAAATTTAAACTGTATGAAGATAGCAATAAGGTTTTGCTCATACCAAGGTTCAAATGCTGGGCTCTGCAGTTTTTTTTATCACTTGAGTGATTTATTGGCCCAATGATTTGTTTAACAACGAAACAGATGCTTTGTTTCTGATCCCCCCTTAAAAGGAAAATTCTCATCATCCCTTTTGGACTGTAGAGTTGCTCGTATCACCTCTTGTTTGGACTGTTGATCTGCTACAAAGCCACCTTTTCTCAATGACAGATTAAGATCCATTTGAAGCAAAATACTTTATATTTTGAGTAATTAGGGGCGCCATGGATCTGCCAGTTGTTTGTTGTAAGGATGGCAGGCACCTGGCCTACCGGGGATTGACGGGGCAGGGGACGGGGGAGTATACTCCCGCCCCGTCACCCGCCTAAAAAAATAAATATATATTGTAAATATATATGTAATATATTTAATATTATTAGTTATAATAATTATATTATTAGTTATAAGTATCAGATTATGTATATGTAATATAATTAATATTATTAATTATACTAATAATTAGGCATTTATGCTAATACAAATTACTGATTAGTTATACTAATACATTTATATTAAATTACTAATTACTCTTTTTACTAATTATACATTTATTCTATTAGCTCTCGTGGGCACCCATGGGGGAAGCTAAGTGGGGGGTGCGGGTGACAGGGGGCGGGGGGATGTTTGGGCAACGGTGCAGGGGGCAGGGGAAAGGCCCCCCACTTGGTTGCCATTCCTAGTCTGTTGCTTCTTTTTTTTATTAACTTTTTTGGTTTATCTGACAACTCTCTTCCCAAAGCATCTGCATTCTAAAATGCTGTTGTTTGAGTTGAAAAACTGAATACAGTTTGATGACAATTTGTCTGCCTTTTTAAATTGTATGAATTTCAACTAACTTGGTTGTTACATGCCAGTTCATGAGCGACTGCTTCGGACAAGTGATGATTTTGTCTGGCCTATTGATACTACGTTTCAGGGTCGGTTCGTCATTGATGTTGAGTTTCTGGACCTGAAAATATACCCCTTAAATGTGAGTTATTGTAGGCAATGTGATGGTATCAGGAAGGGCAAAAAGTTTGTGTTAAAACATGAAAAAATTCTGCTGGAAACACCTTACTTACCGGTGTTTTTCATAAACTATTTAATCTTGCACTGTATTTTAGAGTTCATACAAGTAGTGCAAGTGCTGAAAAGGATCTTTCAAATCCATTTTTTAACTTAATCTTTCTTAAGTGGCTTTCAATCGTACAGTATTCTTTGCATCAGAATTTGCTTTTTTCTTTAACACTCCAATTAAATCTTAGGGTGGAGAAGCCAATCCTATATGGCCTAGTGATGGTGTCATGCAGTCTTTGGCAACCCAAAGCACCCTCCGATGCCTTTCTCGCATGCTTTTTGAGGGTATCCATGCTGATGTCATCATCAACACTGCTGATGGAACTGTTCGTTCTCATAAGGCAATTCTTTCTGCAAGTTCTCCTGTTTTCCATAGTATGTTCCTTCATAATCTGAGGGAGAAAGAGTCCTCTACAATTGACATAGAAGACATGTCTACAGAATCTTGCACAGCCCTTCTTAGTTACTTGTATGGGACCATAAAACAAGAGGATTTTTGGAAGCACAGGTTGGCATTGCTTGGCACGGCAAACAAGTATGACATTGCTGACCTAAAAGATGCTTGCGAGGAAAGTCTCTTAGAAGATATCAATACCGGTAACGTTCTCGAGAGGTTGCAAGAGGCTTGGCTTTACCAACTCAACAAGTTGAAGAAAGGGTGTTTAATGTACCTGTTTGATTTTGGCAAAATTTACGACATCAAAGATGAGATAAGTAACTTCTTCAGGCAGGCAGATAGAGAATTAATGGTAGAGATGTTTCAGGAAGTGCTTACAGCATGGAAACCAGCATAAAAAACAACAGTAGTTTCCCTCTTATCAGGTGCCATCACCATCTGTGTACAATAGATATGGTTATGCATTACCAAGTTTAGTCATATGAGTATAGTATACTGTGCTGTCTAATTTTGAGTCATCCATAGCTCTGGGGGCTAGGAAATCTAACACCAGCTGTGAGATTGTGTGTGTAATACGATGTGAATCGCAGAAACTCAAGTTTTATGTAAATGAAGCAGTTCTTAATAGAGCCTAATATGAGATTAATGATCTAAATTTTGCTTATTGGCATAACAAGTTGTATTATGGATAATGCACAGGTTAATATGCAAGCACTTCAATTAACAATGGTATTGCAGCGCAGTTTCGCAATATACTTAGTGCTGGTTTACTCACCAGTAGTCTTGGAGCAACTGTTTTATTGCCGGAATTTATTAATGGGGCAATTGAGCAGAGTCCAGCTCCAGCATCTAATTCACACTAAATTTCATTCTTTTGAAAATTTTAAAAAAACTCCTGATTGGATTGTATTTTTTGAAGAGTTTTGGAGGAAAAATTATTGTAGCGATTTTTTAAAATATGATGCATGTAAAGTAAAAACGTGATAAGATATAAAAAGAATATTCACAGAAAACATAAAAAAAAAATTCCAAAAAATCACAATCGAAACAAAAACTTGGCTATGCCATACATAATTGATTATTGAAGCCAGCTCAGTCAAAATACTTGTTGGCTATGTCATACATAATTGACATGATTTTCTTCATGTTCAGCATTCAACCCGTGGATTTTTTTTTATCAAGACACAAAAACTTTATTTTATACTTTAAATTCTCTTCCTACGCATGTAACATCCATCTAAAGTTTGTTGATTTAAAAAAATCCATAGTGCCAATTTAGAAAAAAAAAATTAATGCATATGGATTTTTTTTTCTCTTACAAAACCCCCAAACAACATAAATTTCTTTTTACTCTATCAGCAACATCTATACCGCATAATGATCACGAGAACCATAAGTGTGTGAAACTCTATTGAACCAAAAGCAAAGTACGATGGTTCTTAGATTTAACCAGTGATTCCATACATGCAAGAGTTTTTTTTTTTTTTTTTTTGACTCCACTCATGCAAGAGTTCTTTCTTTCTTTTTTTTTTTTTTTCCTTTTACAGCGCAACAAACCACTGTATAGTTTGGAAGATGTCAATCACCACAACTATAAAACCAATTACTCCTAGAGTAGCAAGAGTAATTGCCCGTCAAGAAAAGATTTAAAGTTCTACTTGGGAATCTCTTGATCTATATTCTAATATCCAAGTTTTTCTAATAATGTTTTGCCAACAGATACCTAAAGTAAAAGTAGTTGTAACACAGAATCTATCATGTCGTTAAAAAAAAAATTACTCCAGATTATATTTTCAGATTGAAGAAAGAATTACTTCAGATTGGGAGATTCAGAATTGGCAGGACGAGGGAAGCAGGAGAAGAGAAAGAAAGAAAAGATGGAAAAAGAGATGAGAAAAGAGAGAACGATTCTTGTTATTCGTTAAATTCCCTTCCTGCCAATGGCATTCTTACATATAGAATGAATAACTGACTAACAACTAATTGCAACTGATTTTGTTAATTCATCCATCAAACGACACCGTCCCACTTATACAACTCATTCTACTGGTCTATTTGGACTAGTGCTCAATGCACACTCTATATGTGCGTGCAATCAAAAAATACATAATGTTTATGGTCATATATTTTAAATAAAATTTTTATTACTAAAGCAAACTTTAATCTTTTAAATATTTTTCAAAGCAAATTTTATATTGATAGTTATAATGTTTAGAGGTAGTTACATTGAAAACATATATTTAAAAGTAAAAGTAGTCATGGATAGTTATAAGCAGTTAAAATAAAGAGAAAATGACATATTTTATCCCTCATATTTCGTAAAAATATTCTTTTCATCCCTCACATTTAAAAAGAGGCAAATTGGTCCTTCACATTTAAAAATCCAAGCTTTTACATCATAGAAATAAACTCTCAGTTGTGAATCAAACCATCTAACAACCCGGTTACAAATTTTGGGGATAGAATTGATAGATCACTCGCAAAAACATATTTCCAACAAATAAATTAAAACAATTAAAAAATCTTAACTAAAACTCATTTGCTTCTTCAAAAGAACGAAATAGTGCTAAAGCTCTCAAGCACTAAACCCTTAGACGTCTAAGGGTTTAGTGCTTGAGAGCTTTAGCACTATTTCGTTCTTTTGAAGAAACAAATGGGTTTTAATTAAGATTTTTTAATTGCTTTAATTTATTTGTTGGAAATATATTTTTGCGACTGATCTACCAATTTTACCTCCAAAATTTGTAACCAGATTGTTAGATGGTTTGATTCACAATGCGAGTGATCTACCAATTCTACCCCCAAAATTTGTAACCGGGTTGTTAGATGGTTTGATTCACAACTGAGAGTTTATTTCTATGATGTAAAAGTTTGGGTTTTTAAATGTGAAGGACCAATTTACTTCATTTTAAATGTGAGGGATGAAAAGAATATTTTTACGAAATGTGATGAATGAAACAGGTCATTTTCTCTAAAATAAAAGTAATTTTTATAAGGACAAAATAGAAAGTTCATAAAGTGAGATAGATGTTAATCCCAATGTTAACTCCAAACTCCTTACTCAATGTTTATATACAGGATACATAATTGTATCAAAACGCTAGTGTTTCATGTTTTGGGGCTTCATTTCTATATCTTGACATATAACTCATTATTGAGCTGCGCCACTTTAGAGACTCATCTAGATCAAAGAAGTGTTTGGACGCGCTATTTGAATTTTGTATTAGAGATCTATCATCAAATAGGTGTTTAAACACACTCTTTGAATTTCTTTTTGAATGCACGATCCACGATTTTACCCACAGGAGGGATTTTAAATTCCTTTTGATAGCCAGCTTACATAAGACAAATTAGGAGCCTGTTTGGCAAATAAGTTTTTCGTCAAATTTATCTGTTACAAGTTTTTTAATAACTTTATCTATTGTAACATCAAAAAAATTTTAAAAAATTTTAAACTATGTATTTCAAAATATTCAAAAATTTACCCACATCAAAAATTTTTTCTATAATTTTTATAATAAGTTGAAGTAAAATTTTAAATAAACATCCAAAAAACTCATTTGTGGGTTCTAAGTTGCCAAACATGAAACAAGATAAATGTATATCAAAACTTTTTCCCTCTTTTGGTACTTTTTCGGACTAGACCAGACTAGACTACGTTAGAGTGGTAACCAAGTAAGCTTTCTGAAACTCCTAGAATAAGCTTCTGAAGCTCCAGAAATTTCGTCTTTCCATATTTAAACTTCCCATTCCCATTTCCCAACTCAAATCCATATCCAATAGTTTAAGGAAAAAAAAATCAGAACCAAAAATGTTCTTCTTCTTCGTTGGAGGCGTGAATCAGCAGGTAAGACAAGTGCTGAAGAGCGGAGTAGGGAGGTGTATAGCATGCGGTTCACGCGCCGATCTTGTGGAGTACGAAAAGGTTTTGAATCTTTTCTTCATACCCGTCAAGCGATGGCCGGGGAAAGAGCCTGTCATGTACTGCGACGATTGCAAGCTCTTCTTCCCTCAGTCAATCTCCCCTCCGTCACCGCCGCCGTCGCCGTCGGTGGCGGAGACGCGGCTGCCTTCGGTTACTGATGCGTTGAAGTGTCACTATTGTTCTCGAGAGGTTGACGCTGACTTCCGATTTTGCCCCTTCTGTGGGTCCGCCCTGTGATATCTGAATTTCATTTTCAGGATTTTGTAATTTTTTGCAACTTTTTGTTTTTTTTATTGTGTATATATATTTTTTGTTTTTAGGGTTTGATTTTGTGTAGGTAGGGAAATTTTGTTGTAGCTTATGTAAAAATAGTTGGTTCTTAATTCAGGGCTCAATCTTTCAATCTTCTTTACTGAACCAATGGTTTTTAAATCAAATTAATATTATTAGATTCGATGGAGTAAATAATTTATAAAAATGATGAAAATGAATTAAAATGTTGGACGCTTCAATCGAACTTGATTTGATAAAAAAAACTCGTTTAAATTTAATTTATCAATTAGTAGCAAATTATTGATCTGAATATGAATAAAATACAAAATGGGCTCGACATTTGAGTTGAGTTCATCTTGACAAAAGTTTGTTTTACTTTGTTTCACCAATTGATCAATTTTTTAATCCAAAAATATAACATTTGGCAGCACCGCCCCCTTACAAAAAGAAAATATCAAATATTAGCATATTTTACAAGAAAGAAAATTTAAAATATTATTCAACTTGCATCACAATCAATTTTTAAATACCTTTTCATTTTACATATATCACATCACAAAAAGTATTAAATTATTATTTTAAATAATTTTTTTCAAATAATCTTTTTCCCATAAACGGTAGAAACACGCACACACAATTACATTAGAAACACTCTAGAAGTTAATACCCATTAAACCTAAACGGGATCCACAGAGAACCCACGTCCACAGCCAATTGGTGACAGGATTTTCAAATAATCTCCTATTCAAATTATAATGTATGAATTGAACTCGAATCAATAAGTATATTTGGAGATTCAAATGTAAAAAGTTCAAGCCATGAAATGTGCTTCTGATTTTGCTGATAATAATGTTTGTTGTTGACATGTTCAATCCACATATATTTTCAACTGCAAAACTGTTAAGAATGAAAGATTGTTCTAGTCCAGCTAAAAGGAGGAAAAGTCATGAGAAATCAGATCAAGGCATCAAGCTATTAATGAATATTGATTTCGTTCAAAGAAAACATGTTTTGGTATGGTACAGAAGTGGTTTCATTTCCCAGGCTGAAACAAGACTTCAGGAGTAAAAGAACCTGCATGGTTCCCATGAGGCTAAATCACAAATAAAAGAATCTGGGGAAGGCAATTGGGCAAAAGTGGGAAAAGGGAAGTGTTCCACTCAGAGGATACAATAGGGAGGGTTGGAGCCTGATTAACTGTACACTAAGCAATCAAAAAAAGATAAGTGCAGAGTTCCTTTACAAGCGTGTTATTCGAAAACCATTTTCTTTCTGCCTCGAATGAGTATATTACAGTTCCCGGCTGAGACTGCAGCTTTCCTGTGGTAGAGCAGGTAGAAACTGATACCAGTTAAAGGGATGGCACAATCGTCTGCAGTTCTGGCATGCTTTGATGATTTATTATGAAAAACCCAAGTTGAACAACCTTGAACCTGATGCTATACTGATTTGCTGAAGGGTAATTGTTTCACTCCCCGGTCCACTGCGTCCCTCCACATTCTGTATCTCACTCCTAACTTATCATATGAAACTGGCAAATTCCAAACATTTGCTCCATTAATCATTCTATCTTGTTGGCCAACCACTAGTCGTAGATCTTCGTTCAAAACCTGCAGGAAAGAGAATGATAGTAAGAAATTGGGGAAAAGAGTCGTTAGAGGGGAAAGAACAGGAAAAGAAAGATCGAGGGAGAAACAGAGTGAATGCAATATTTGGTCAATGCAGAAAGTGCAAAAGCAAACTGAGCATATTTTCCAATTTCTAATTGTAAGTTGAGCTCTCTAAGAATGCTTGGATAGGAAGTTGAGCTCTCTAAGAATGCTCGGATAGGTTTGAGAATTATAAAATAAAATACAGGAAAGATCATTGTGCATGAAATTTTGGAAGAAGCACCAAACTGCAGGTCATGGAATTTTCTGCCGGCATCATTTCAAGATTTGTGAAGTTGGTCAGTTCAAGCAAAATCAACACTGAGTCCTTAAAAATTGTATCCATGCAACCCCCAGTAACGAATATTATGTTATGTAATTTATCTAAGTGATACCTCTCAAGGTCAATATAACACAAGCATTTACCTTTTCTGCAAAATGCCTCCATAAATATTGCATGAAAGGGATATGTTTTAGCACAGGAGCAAAATCTAGTGACATTCTGTATAATAATCTTGTCTTTTGCCTAGATGCAGGTAAGCAAACATGAAGTTGATGAAGGTGAGTAGTGCATTGATCAGTGCTCCGTCCCTCTAATTTGCCAGGCTCCGAGATTCCGATGGTTGACAACACCATACAGGGTGGTCGAAATTCCATATCTATTGGGTATGGATCCCAATATCCTTGAAGGCCAGATGCAGGTGTCAAAAATTTAACCAAGCTGCCAAAAAACATTAATCAGGAAACAGCATAGGTACATCTGAAATCATACTATGGTCACGTGTTTAAACAGGTAAGATTGATGAAGAGAATTCTAAAATTGTTGTTTTTTTTTTCCTTTATCATATTGCATTCAAACTACAATCAACACAACTGGTTGTATTGTGTGTAAGTTGAGAATTGACATTTCTTTGTTCACTCAGTTCTTTTGGCACCAGCATCGCTAAAAAGAATAAAGATCATGTATGTTCTTAGCTTAACATCAAAGGCAACTACATCCTGAATCCAGTGTATTTTGTCTGTTATGGTAGGACTGGTTTAAAAACATGGAAAGCAAATCTCAGTGGACACCATGTTCAAGCAGTGATCATCAAAAAGTGCTTAAATAATTGCTCTTGAGCCTAATAATGTGAACTAGAATATAGAAGCCGAAAACCAAAGAATCTAATACTATGAACCTGGGTACACTCCATCCCTTGGCAAAAGTGGATGTATGAGTGAAAGGAGCATGTGCAAGATCCAAAAGGTTGTCCAAGAGTAGTCCATGTTCTACTGGAAGTTCCATAACAATCTGCAAAATAAATAAGGGTGAAGCTGTGCCATCTATGAAGATTACGCTTGCTACAAGTGAGAAAGCTCTCACTGAATCAAAGACAAACCTCAGCATGTATTTGGAATCCTGAAGGAGGCTGTAAAGAAGGAAGGGTGGCTGTTGGAGGATCATTGCCTGGCCATATCCATATCATCCCCTCGTGTTCAAAGCATGGCAATGCCCTGATCTTTACATTAGCCAATCTTGTAGATGGCATTTTTTCACATTTCCCATTAGTAGAGTATTCCCACCCTTGAGTCAATCAATTTGAAATTTAAATAGTCAGTAAGTACAAAAAGCTAGTCCTATTCTTATTTTGGATTTTTGTGCTGGAATGCACAAGTCATCCACTAGAATTATTTTGAGCTCACCATGATAGGGACACTGTATGCGACCCTCATTGACTGAACCCAGGTGAAGTGGGCAGGCTCTGTGAGCACAGGTGTTTTGGACACATCCAGGTTTCCCATCTTGCCCACGAAAGATTACCCAAGGTTCCTCAAAGCAATCAATAGGAACCTGAAACAGAAAAGTAGAAGAGGCTCACCAAAAAGTAAGTCAACACATAGTCAGAAAAGTATGTTTTTTATGTCAATGACACTTTCATTGAAACTTGTACATTCCATGCTGATAATGGAAACCAAATCAGTTATTAGAAGTTAGTAAATATAACAATATTGCAATTAATTATTACTGTGAGGATTACATCCTATTCAACTGAAGTAGTGAAATGAATAATGGTGGTGAAAATGGAGCAGCACCATTCATATCCTACAAATAGTTGAAAATTTTGACTAACCATGGTGTCATCCTTCAGGTCTGCAGAGAAAACCACGGGGTACCAAAAGTTCTTCAAACGGGGATTATAAGGTTGGACTGGTCCAGAAACATTCAAGCTGCTCCTTGGTAGCTTACTTTTTACAGTTTCAAGAGATGGTTGAGAAGTGCTGGGAGAAGAATCTACACGACTGGCTTCTGATCTGGTTGTGTCTTGAAGCAGCTTGTCATTGACCAATGTCTCCATGTAAGCCAGTTTATCAAGAGCAGTTGCAACCCTTGCTTCTGATATATGCACCTGTTACATGTAAATGGGCCATTTGAGTTGCTATGCAATATTACCCCCACAAAGTTGCCAATAAGTAACCATGATGACAGAGGATGAGCCTATTTTACTTTCTTAAATTCAGGGCATGGATATTCCTGCATATCTGAAGCTCGATTTCCGAGAACAGACTATGGTGATTTCTACATGCATGCATACTTTGTGTGCAAATAGATGTATGGTTGCCCCATATGGAGCAATAACAAAAGATCGAGGTGATAATACTGAAAGTCTGACATACATATACATTGAAAACCAGTTAGTGCTATACCTGTCTGTGAGCTTGCGCAAGCTCTTCTTGCAACTCTGCAAGCTCCTTCTTCATGGTTCCAATTGATTTGAAGTCCCGGGCAAGAGGGTTTAATACTTCTACGACCTGCACATAAAATTTTCAAAATGCCAATACAACAATTTTGTAAACAAAAATAAAGTGTTCTCATATTGTTTGTCCATCAGAAAGAAACTGACATGAACCTTGGAAATTAACTCATAAGTGTCACCTTGTTAAAAAGCCTTACAAAGTACTAAGCTACTAATTAGTAATGTGATAGTACAACACTCTAATAGCAGGTTAAAATTATCCAGACACAAACCTTTTCATGCAGGAGCATGATAGTGAGAACGTCTTGCCGAGCCCGCCAATCGCAGTATTGTATATCATATCTAGCAACTTCTAAGGCCTGATTCACGTCCAGAAATTTCCCTTTGCACTGGGGAATTTTAGACCTTGGATCCTCTACATCAAAGAGCGGATACCATGGGCTTTTCTTGTCCACTAATGCGCCTTCTTCTCCAAAGACTGCAAAGACTCTAAAGCCTCCTCTCACAGACTGAAAATTCAACAGACCAGCCACATTTAGAAGTCAAGCAAGGACTAAACTAACAGAAGCAGGAAGTGACCCCTGCATACAACACAACACACTAGTCTGAACATTAAACTCCAAGGAACAAAATTCCCAACTGCAGATTGAGAATGCATCTTTAACTCAAGATGCAACTCAGAAGATATTCTCCACCCTTTTAGCAAGGAAAAGAGACAAAGCAGAAAGCAGGCAAGAAGAGAATCCCTCATCACGCATTCTGGCTAAAATTAATAGACTAATAGCTCTTCCAAATAACTCATTCAACTCATCTTTTAATGAACACAGATCCCGACTAATATATATTTGTTACAATGAAAGAGCTTCTAAGCGCCGACCGTATACAGTATCTGAAGAAAGATTGACCAGGCCCCAAGAATTCATGCAATGTTTGTACACATTCTTTAGGGCTTACTAAACGATTAATGACCCGATAGCTAGGCAGGTGGATCAATTCCAAAAAAGTTATATCTACTTAGAGTTATAAAAAATGACACCCTCCTAAACTGCATTACAGGCTTGGTCATCATGAATAAACCAATTTTTATTGTATCCATTTTGCTTCTGCTACTGATATCCCAAAAAGGTTTTATCTTGAGCCACTCAACTGAATTCATTTTAGAACTATAAAACCAAATTAATCCACTTGATTAACAAACATATTCTTCAAGATCAAGTTATATTAGCCAAAAAGTGCAGTCCAGATGAAATCTCTCAGACTCTCAATTAAGTTCTACCATCATTAACTAAACCAAGGCTTACAAAACTGTACTAACCATTAACAACTCCAGTCTTGCTTCACCAAACCTTGTGATCTTTAACTACAGACCTTAGAATCTCCAATAAAATCTCTCAAATGGTTCCTATAAAAAGGATTGCCTACTAAATTGATCATCCTCTCCTATATCCTTCAACCATCTATTCAACACCCTGATCAAAGCCATAAATTTCAACGAGGCAGCTACCGAATATCTATTAAGAGGAAAATTTGCCACTTTCTTTACAATATAGTATCTGGAAGAAAAAACAAAAAAATAAAATATAAACTTCCATTCTAAATTTTTCCCGAAAACATTGCTCTATGACCGGACACTGTACGAAAAAAAATCGTAAAAAAAAATTAGCTAAAGAAAGAAAAGACACATACCCTTTTGGAGTTAAACTTGGAAGATCGACTTAGAGGAATGGGAAGCGAAAGAGCTGTAGCAGTAGCAATGGCGGCCATGGCGGTGGCGGGTTGATAATTCAAAGGTGACAGAGACGTTGGAAGATGATATTAGAAGGCAAGAAGAAGAAGAAAGAAAAAAACAGAGAAAAATATTATTGGTTCATATTTTTTTTAGTTTTATTTTATTTTTACTTTTTCAATTTTAGAGATTTTCAAGATTTTGTTGATAAGAGGTTGGTGTTTCGCGCGATCTCACCAGGCCTTCCACCGCTTGCCACGTGGCCAATACTGGGGCTCCATGCGTTTCACACGTGGCGCTTGCATTCTCCACATGCTTTCGCCGGCGTGAAACGACGTTGTTCTCGTACCTTGGCGGATGGAATTGAAAAGTATCTTCTTTTGTTCGCGTATCTTGGAAGATGACAGGTAGGATTCTGAAGATGTATATTGTCTGTTTTCCTTTGGTGCCTTTAAATGACAAGGGCATATTTGACAACCCCAACACAAGAATGGCATTTATGGTCTGGGATATTTGAATGGATAATGTGATTAGTCCTATTTTTTAGTTATTCATCCAATTATATTTTTTATCATTTCCCTTCTGGGTACAATAATTATTTATCAAAGTGTTCTAATAATATATATTGGATTACTCCTATTTTTAATGATTTACATTAATATCAATAAATCAATTTTCTTGTGGGTTAAAACTTATCTTAATTTTTTTTTTATATTCAGTGAACTTAAGGCACTTTAATAGGTTTGTTTTTCCTAAGTTTTATATTTTTGTGTTTGACTTTAATTAGTAGGTTTGTTTTGTCAAAGTTTTAAATTTTTAACGTTGAAATTTATACTTTAACATTATATTTGGAGTATGTAAATAATAGTTATGATATTTTATTTGCATTTAGAATAAACTCAATATTAATATCATGCAAGCATTTAGATGATTTTTCATCTAGCACATGTACATCAAAAAGTGCATGTAAAAGAAATTTTATGTATGAATTCTAAATCAATAAAGGTGTATTTAGATGGTTGTTTTTTGTGATATTTTTTTGAAATTTTGATGAAAATGTAGTATTTTACCAAACTCACACCCAAAAACTTACTTTTTCTCGATGATTGCAATTTTAGCTTTTTATTTGACCAAAAATACTTTAAAAATGAGGCAACAAATCCCTTGATAGTGCAAAAAGAGTGGAGACATAATTCTAGCTTTTTACATGCCCAAAAACACTTAAAAAGTAAGGTAATGAATCCTAAATAGTGAAAGGAGTTGAAAGATAGGACTCTAGAATTGAGGAGAGTAGATCTTAGTGGAAAGCTATCAAAATAGATGATTCATGTACATTTGGGAAAGTTATAATTGAGTTAACCTCTGTATATATCTACTTAGTTAATGGTTCAAAATGGACAAGTCATCAATGCATCTAGTTTTAAATGGGTTTGAGTTATCCAATTACACACTCATGGTCCACTACTAAGTTTTGTTTACCTTTTCTTTCACATTTTGTTTAGCAACAAAATAGTATATCATTATAATAAAAAAAATAACAACATATCAAGCTAATAAATCAATGTTTAACTAAAGAAAGAGAAAAAAACATAAAAAAATTGCACGGAAGAACCTAAAATGGTGATCATAGTAAATTTCAAATTTTGTCACTCCATAAGAATCTAAAAATAATTTAGGTATTAATGCAAATAATCAATTAACATTCAGTAAATTTATTAGACTATTATGAAAGGAAGGGAGGAAGTAGGATAAAATTATAAAAAATAGAAATTAAAGAAGATGAAATATGATAAATATGTCTTTGTAAAAATTAGAATATAATTATTGGAGTGATTTAGATTAACCCACTAATGATTGAGTCTAAATCCACGTCTTTATCTTAATTTAATTAGGTCATCTATCAATTTAATATCCACTAATTAATGGATTTAATTGGGTCACTAATTTGAATCCAATTAAATTACACACACACCCATTTGTTGATAGGCGAGTCAAGTAAATAGGTTACCATTTATAGCTATAAATAGATGAAAATAATAGTAGGATAGGAGGCAAGTAGGCCTCAAATTTGAATGAGGCATGGGGTAATTGGGTAAGAGCGGGTAGAGTAAAGATAAAGTAGGATTTGGGGGATGGGAAAGGGTTGTAAGGATATAAGAAAGTTGGACTAAAAACATGAGTAAGAGAGTAATAAAGAGTACGGAGAGTGGAGAGGAGAGGGGGTTGTGGGATAGGGAAAGTGGTGCGAAGGGGAAGAAAATGGGAGAGCGGTTCCAATCCTCGACCTCATTTTCCCCCACCCTTGTAGAGCATTCTTTACGTGTTTTTGCCATGTGTCCCAATCTATATCTATATGTATTGAGGAAGGGGTTTTTATCAGAGACCCTCTCAATGGCTTCTAAATTTCTCATTCTTTTTTCTAGATTTTTGTATTTATTTTAATACATAAAAAGTAGTGGATTATAATCAACCCTATCACCAATCAAATTTAAAATTTAAAACATTCCCACTATCTACTTCATAAACCGTTTATACTTTGTTATTTATACTTTAAATCCTTTTTACTTCTTAATTAAAAACAAATGCTCACTCGTATGCTATTTTAATTCAATGTTACATTTTTATAATTAAGAAATATTTATCCCCAAACTAACCCTATAACCACCCCTACAAATGAGCTTTGTAAATTACAATTACGTTTCAAAAAAATCACAAATGTGCAACTACATGTAAAGTTGAGGGGATATAGTGCAACTATATGTAAAGTTAAGGGGTTTACTATATTTAACTCTAAAAAAAATCTCAAGAACGGAACAAGTAGTGGGTTATAGATTTTTGTATTTATTTTAATACATAAAAAGTAGTGGATTATAACCAACCCTATCACCAATCAAATTTAAAATTTAAAACATTCTCACTATCTACTTCATAAACCGTTTATACTTTGTTATTTATATTTTAAATTTTTTTTACTCTTTAATTAAAGACAAATGCTCATTCGTATGCTATTTTAATACAATGTTACATTTTTATAATTAAAAATATTTATCCCCAAACTAACCCCATAACCACCCCTTCAAATGAGCTTTACAAATTACAATCACGTTTCAAAAAAATCACAAATGTGCAACTAAAGGTAAAGTGAAACTAAATGTAAAGTTGAGGGGGTAAAGTGCAGCTAAATGTAAAGTTAAGGGGTTTACTATAGTTAACCCTAGAAAAAATCTCAAGAACGGAACAAGTAGTGGGTTATAGATTTTTGTATTTATTTTAATACATAAAGAGTAGTGGGTTATAACCAACCCTATTACCAATCAAATTTAAAATTTAAAATATTCCCACTATCTATTTCATAAACCGTTTATACTTTGTTATTTATACTTTAAATCCTTTTTACTCCTTAATTAAAGACAAATGCTCATTCGTATGCTATTTTAATACAATGTTACATTTTTATAATTAAGAAATATTTATCCCCAAACTAACCCTATAACCACCCCTACAAATGAGATTTGCAAATCACAATCACGTTTCAAAAAAATCACAAATGTGTAACTAAATGTAAAGTTGAGGGGTAAAGTGCAGCTATATGTAAAGTTAATGGGGCTTACTATATTTAACGCTAAAAAAAATTCCAAGAACGGAACAAGTAGTGAGTTATAGATTTTTGTCTAGATTTTTGTATTTATCAAATCGAATGCATAATATTTGTAAGTATTTCATTTTAACAACATTTAATTACATTCATTTTTGTTCATCTATCATTCATTTTCTAAAATAAATTTCTATTATTTTTTTAAGATCTATCTTCCAAAAAAAGACAGTTCTTGAATGATATGCACATTCTATCATATTTCAAACTATTGTTAGATAGATATTACATTTTAATTCTATCGGTACAATTTTTAAATTTTTTTTATTCACCATTTTATTTTTACTTTTTCAATAATGCCAGCACCGTGCGTAGCACGGGTATTCACACTAGTTTATCAAGTAAATCTCATAATTACTGAAGCAATAATTGCAAGGTACTGCATTGAAAGATATGTTTTTTCCATGGGACCATGATTCTGAGAAACTAAAAACAATAACTCTTTAATTTTCCTTTGGTATCGATGCACTTCAGCCATTTAAAATGATAAGAGATCAAAATAATTTTTCATGAAAGTATTTTCCCATACTACTCATTCCCAGCATCTACATATAATGGGTTTGCTTCGGTTTTTTTCTTGTCGATTTAATCCCCATTAAAAAGCATACACCGTTGATTCAATCCCCATTAAAAAGTCTTCCAAATTAAGTTATTAATTTGGTCTCAAAGCATACACTATTGATTCAATCCCCATTAAAAAGTTTCTTTCCTTTCTTTGTTCCCCTCAATAGTAAAGCATATGAGTAGAACTAATAAGGAGAGCAAATTTACACAAGCAGCAAAAAAGTAGGAAAAAATAGATGAAAAATAGGGACACATGACAAAAACACATAAAGCGGCTCCAAAGGGGCAGGGAAAATGGGGCTAAGGATCGAACCGATAGGAGAGAGGGATAATAATGTTGTTTTTGGTAATTTTTTTAATCTTTTTTTCATATTTTTAATGTACTTTAAGTTTTTAGGTAAGATACATAAACATGATACAGATTAGATAATCAAATAGTACTCTTTTGAGTTTTTAATATTTTTCTATGTAACTATTATAAATAATTCATTTATTATTATTATTATTATCTTAGATATAAACCCGTGCTAATGCTAGTTTATATGTATGTAAAAAGGGGTTTTTAGTGTAGACCCCTTAAAGAGCTGTCAACTCCCCGTCTTCTTTTTCTTATGTTTTTTATTTATTTTAATTAAATAAACAACTTTCAATCTTTGGGTCTTACAGTGTACGCAAGTATCAGTTAGTTACATTTTAAAAATATTAACAGCATCCAATATACTAACACAACTAGTGTGAATACCCGTGCTATGCACGGTGCTGACATTATTGAAAAAAATGAAAATAAAAGGGTGAATTAAAAAAGGTTAAAAAATTGTACCAACACAATTAAAATATAATATCTATCTAATAATAGTTTGAAATATGATAGAATGTATATATTATTCAAAATTACCTTTTTCGAAAGATAGATCATGAAAAAATAATAGAAATTTATATTAGACAATAAATGATATATGAATAAAAATGAATGTAATTAAATGTTGTTAAAATGAAATACTTACAAATATTATGCATTCGATTTGATAATCTTGCATGAAGGTGCGAACACTCTTCACACCAATCAATTTTTAGTACGAAAGCCAAAATTGGTGATTTAATTAATTCTGTTGAATTTTGTGGAATGTGTACTACAAATGAAAATGCACGATCTTTGCATGAATTGATTCGTTGATTGAACAACCTATCACCATTGTCCTAAGAATTAAGTACGTGCGAAATTCAAAATTAGTGTATTTTTTGGGTAAAATACAATGAACCCCATTGTGGTTTCGCGAAAAGACGCCTTACCACCCTATCATTTAGAAACCTACATATAAACACCTTAAACTTCATAACTAAAGTGGAAATTACCTTATGAACCGGCTGAGTTACCGGCAGCAGGTCAAATACCCTGGCAGGCTGTCCAATTCCTTTAAAAGAAAGAAAATAAAATATAGAAGGCCCATAGTCTCAATGTCTGAGTATTCAAAGGATCCAAAAATATAGGGAAGTCATGTAGACAAATCAAAAGTATAGGCGATTAGGCTACATCAACTACTAAATTATCTGATTTCAGTGATGTGAAAAAGCCATGGATTCCTCAAAGAAGGTGATGGTCTTGTTCACGAATCTCCTGCATTGAAAAGAAGTTCGCACCTGAAAGTTTGCCAATTAGAATGTCGATTTGGGATAGCAAAGGGGATTCACCCACTAGTCTTACGGGTATGAATTGAAGAAAGAAGCTATCCAGAGATCAAAGAAAGGATTGCGCTAACTCCTGAGCCTTCTCAGGCAGCATCGCCCAGCAGTATCCACTCCATCGACCAAGACGAGATATGGTGGGAGGTGGAAAAAATAGGGGAAGCATACTCTTCCACCCCGCCGGCAGCACGAGAAGTCGAGGTCGCTCCCTCGACAGGGGGCAAGGCAGCGAATTCAGGGTCGGGGTCGATAATTGGCAGTTGGCAGAAATTCCTCAACTTATCCTCAGATAATGAGGGAAATTCTTCCTCGGCCCCAAACGAGGAGGAACAGGAGGAGGTCCAAAGCCAAGCGCAGGATCTCATACCCCTACAAGAACTCCAGCATCGGCTGGACGAGTTTATCTCTTCTTTTAATAAAAGAGAAGTGTCGGGATAAATCTCCTAATAAAAATAGGGGATAAGCTGGGGTTGAAGAACTCTAGCCAAACAAAACGCCAGAAATGTTTGGAATTTAGAAACCAAATTTCCAATTCCAACGAGGCCGAACAGCCAAAAACTGGAAAGGAGGCAGGGGACCGATTAATTAATCTCGTCCAAAAATGGGAAGAGGAAGAAGGCCGCTCCTAATTTCTTCTTTCTTTTTTGAAAAAGTGAGAATTGTTGGCCTTGGGAATTTGTTTGAACCTTGCCTGAGTTTAGCAGTCAATGAAATGCTATGTTGTAATTTCGATTCTTTAATCTGTAGTAGATTACTCTCCATTCATAGGGATCGAGAAGGGTGCTGTTCTGCAGGAAGCGAGGGTCTTTAATGATCCTCAATTGGATCCTAGGAGATGTTCACAGGTCTAGTTTTCAGCTTGCCTTGTTATCTGATATTTGACCTGCACATCCGGTTAAAGGTCAATTTCCACTTTAGTTATGAAGTTTAGGGTATTTATGTGTAGGTTTCTAAATGATAGGGGGTAAGGAGTCTTTTCGCGAAACCACAAGGGGGTTCCTTGTATTTTACCCGTATTTTTTTTACATAGTTTATAAATAGCATTATAAAAAATAAACATATATCAAGAAATTTTACCTTCCTTTGTAATTTTCTGAGATAAGAAGCATCACAACCAAATACGAATCATGCATGTCTGTCCTGTAGATTAAAATGCATGTTACCACTGGAATCTTTGATTTGTATGTTAACATTGTACCTATTTGACAAATAAAATGTTATATACAATACAGAAAAATTTGTTGAAATTAAAGATACATGAAATTAATTACCTAACAACAGTGTCGACCACGTCATTACAATGCATACACACTGTTTTTTAAAAATGACCTTCACATAGTTGTCCACAATTTTTGCATAGTTCATAGAACATGTTTTCTATGTTAATGCTTTGAATGTAAGCAAGTATTCGAAAATATTTAACCTAGTAAGAATGAAAGAAAGTATAGGTTATGATTATAAATTTAAAAAATTTGTACAGTAATTAAATTAAATAGAGTAAATTTACCGTATGCATGATTGTATATTCGGATATCCATATTCTCTTTGAATTTACTATCAACAATACTTGTGATGTTGTAAAATTGTTTGACCTCAATCACGTAACTAACTTTCGAGCACATGTATCATTTTCAAACCTACGATTTTTTGAACTACATGTTGATAAGAGTATGAAACAGTATTAAAAGTTTGATATAGTGTTACTGATGGAACTCACCAACTGCGTAGGTATCGAGCAAAATCTAAATTGTGATTGATATACAATTTGCTAGTTCTAATTATACAAAGTGATGGTCTTGTATAATATGGTTATATTCGCTAAAAAACTATTCAAATTATATAGAGTATAAGTAAAAGCATTTGATATACCTCTGAAATTTCGTACGCAAATATTACATGCTAGTAAAATATTATTTTTTGTAGCAGACTGATATTATAGGATTTGTAGTATATTCAATAACTTAATACTCAAATCACCGATGAGGCAAAGTTTGCCTAAATAAGTTTTACAGTGTCCTAACTCCTTGCACAAAAAAAAATGCTAAATAGTCCTAATTGGCATTGCAAGTTACGGCAACGTGCCAGTGGCATCTAGGCCTAATTTTATTTTTAGGTCAAAATCTAGTCCTAATTGGTTCTATTGTTTCTTGATCATGTTGTATACTTTCGAATTAAAATTGTATTAAAATAGCATGTGAATGAGCATTTGTCTTTAATTAAGGAGTAAAAAGGATTTAAAATATAAATAACAAACTATAAACGGTTTATGGAGTAGATTATGAGAAAGTTTTAAATTTTAAATTTGACTGGTGATAGGGTTGGTTATAACCCACTACTTTTTATGTATTAAAATAAATACAAAAATCTATAACCCACTACTTGTTCCTGGAATTTTTTTTAGAGTTAAATATAGTAAACCCCTTAACTTTACATTTAGCTGCACTTGACCCCCTCAACTTTACATTTAGTTGCATATTTGTGATTTTTTTGAAACGTGATTGTAATTTGCAAAGCTCATTTGTAGGGGTGGTTATAGGGTTAGTGTGGTGACAAATATTTCTTAATTATAAAAATGTAACATTATATTAAAATAGCATCCGAATAAGCAATTGTCTTTAATTAAAGAGTAAAAATGATTTAAAGTATAAATAACAAACTATAAATGGTTTATGAAGTAGATTATGGGAAAGTTTTAAATTTTAAATTTGACTGGTGATAGGGTTAGTTATAACCCACTACTTTTTATGTATTAAAATAAATACAAAATCTATAACCCACTACTTGTTCCGTTCTTGAGATTTTTTTTAGGGTTAAATATATTAAACCCCTTAATTTTACATTTAACTGCACTTTATTCCTTAACTTTACATTTAGTTGCACATTTTCGATTTTTTTGAAACGTGATTGTAATTTGCAAAACTCATTTGTTTGTAGGAGTGGTTATAGGGTTAGTGTGGTGACAAATATTTCTTAATTATAAAAATGTAACATTGTTGATGAGAATATAAAGACCAAGACCCATTCAAACACATGGGGAATTGGAAGATTCAAGTGAAGACTAGTTGATTGCACGAATGCTTGAGTTTAGTAGGATTATTTGATTTTCCTCGTTGATTTTGGTTATTTCTCATTTTAAAAAGTCTAGATAATTAAGATAGTTTAATTGCGGCCTATTTGTTAGTAAGTAAGGCCCAAAATCTTTCTTAAGTATGTAGGGTAGTTTGATCAACTTTTGGATTAGGGTTAATGCTTGTAAGGGCTATAAATAGCCCCACTTCCTCTTTGTTTGGGATCAGTTTTTGGCTATTAAATACAATTAGTGAGTTTTCACTTTCTTTTTGGCAAGAGAGTTTCCTTTGAATACTTGAGAATCTTCTCAAGTTATTCACCCGAACTTATCAATCGAGTATCTCCTTGATTGTGGCGTTCTACTACCTCCAATTTGGTTCGTTAATTCGAGTAGTTACGGGTTGAGATAATATCAAAATTGTTCGTGACTTCTAGGGATTAGTTGGGTCAAATTTCCGCTGCCTAAGCCATGGTGTTTTGGTTGTCTAGATCGGGGTTTCACATCAATTGTATTAAAATAGCATATGAATGAACAATTGTCTTTAATTAAAGAGTAAAAATGATTTAAAATATAAATAACAAACTATAAACGATTTATGAAGTAGATTATGGGAAAGTTTTAAATTTTAAATTTGACTGGTGATAGGGTTAGTTATAACCCACTGCTTTTTATGTATTAAAATAAATACAAAAATCTATAACCCACTACTTGTTCCGTTCTTGGGATTTTTTTTTGGGTTAAATATATTAAGCCCCTTAATTTTACATTTAACTGCACTTTATCCCTTAACTTTACATTTAGTTGCACATTTTCGATTTTTTTGAAACGTGATTGTAATTTGCAAAACTCATTTGTTTGTAGGGGTGGTTATAGGGTTAGTGTGGTGACAAATATTTCTTAATTATAAAAATGTAACATTGTATTAAATAGCATACGAATGAGCATTTGTCTTTAATTAAGGAGTAAAAAAGATTTAAAGTATAAATAACAAACTATAACCGGTTTATGAAGAAGATAGTGAGAATGTTTTAAATTTTAAATTTGATTGGCGATCGGGTTGGTTATAACCCACTACTTTTTATGTATTAAAATAAATACAAAAATCTAGAAAAAAGAATGAGAAGTTTGGAAGCCATTGAGAAGGTCTTTGCTAAAACCCCTTCTGCAATAAATATAGATATATAGATTTCAAATTGCATACTTATCATGTAGCTCGTTATCTAATATTTAACATATTAACATATTACCAAACTTATAAATGATTATTGCTACTGAGAAATAATATTTGAAACCCGTCAAATTGGTAACAATAAAATGAAAACAACTTATCAAATATAAAAAATAAAACATACTATCAAATACACACACACGCATATATATATGTATATATATGTATGTATATAAATACATATATATATTCGAAGACAACTTTTCGATCTGAGCATCCATTGAGCCTCCAACTCATCATTCTATTTTTCTATAATTTTGAATTATTTTATTTGTAATAAATTCTTTTCCATATTTGAATAAATACTACCATAATTAAATCACTTAAATTGAAAATTTCTTATCTATCATATAGTAATTGTACTTAAATGCACTAATCCTACCTAATATAAACATTTGAGAACTATAATATATCAATTAAAATTGGAAATAGATTCAAATCTTACAAGAAAATATAAAAAAATTTCCATTATAACATTTTAATTTCAACTTAAATATGTAAAATGTATCATTTAAGCTTAGAAATTTCTACCTATCATATGGTAATACTAATCTTGCCCGGTATAATTAATATACTACTCTCATGTTTCCTTAGGGAATATACAAGAAGGTAATAGCAATATGCAAATATTATAAAAAAATAGAAACAATATAACATAAATGTTACAATTTAGTAGTTATGATTTACAATTCTCTTAGGGAATTAAGTACACTATATTAATGAATTTATCACTTTACTTTTTAATTTTTGTGTCATATTTCTTTATTCTTGAACTTTGACATAGCAATGTCTATCATTAGAGCATCCACAATGGTTTACACCCTTTAGGGTGTAATCTACATGCTACATCAGCATTCCACTATTTCACATCAGCATTCCACTATCTCTTTTTTTTATTACACTCTCATCCACAATGGATTACACTTACAGAGTATAATAGCATGGGTCCACATGCCACATCAGCATTCCACTATCTCCTTTTTTATTATACTCTCTCCCCTCTTTTATTTTAATAATGCACAACTCATAACCCATAAATAAATAAATTTATTATTTAAAAAATGGTTATTTTTAAAAATAAATTATTGACGTGACACCTCAAACGTGAAAATATCATAATAATCCATTATTAATTAATAATACCCAATCTACTGAATTTAACTCCACGACATAATATTAAAATTAAATAAAATACAAATAATAATATAACGAATACTAATTTTCATTATTATTGCCTCCGAATCATTCCCAAATATGCTCAACCAAATCCGATAGAAGTTGATGATGTACTTCCTGATCACGTAGTTCCGCATTCCTTTGAAGATAATGGTGAAAATTTTCGACTGAACCTTGAGTCACAGGGATCGTTGGTTCTTCATCATCATCATCCCAGTTTCTTATTGCAACTCCCTCATCCTCGACAATCATATTATGCAATATGATGCATGTGTACATTATATCTTTCAATTTATCTCTATGCCAAAACCGAGCTGGGCCACATACAATTGCCCAACGAGATTGGAGCACTGCAAAAGCTCGGTCAACGTCTTTTCTTGCAGCCTCCTGCATTTGCTTAAATTTGATCTTTAGGAGATGTAAAACTTTTAACAAATGTTGCCCATTTTGGATATATGCCATCTGCTAGACAATACCCTTTGTTATATTGTGTGCCGTTTACCATAAATTGAATATCAGAAGCATATTCGTGTAATACGTCGTTAAATAGTGGAGATTGATTGAGTACATTAATGTCATTGTTAGACCCCGCGACGCCAAAAAATGCATGCCATATCCACAAATCTGCTGATGCAACTACTTCTAGCATTATTGTGGGAGATCCTTGATCACCTCGAGTAAATTGACCTTTCCATGCCACGGGGCAATTCTTCCATTGCCAATGCATGCAGTCAATGCTACCAAGCATTAACCATGGCGCTCAGAATGCAATTGAAGTAAACGTTCAACGTCATTAGTATTAGGCCTTCTCAAGTATTGTGCCCCACAAATATCGATCACGCACCGACAAAATTGTGACAAACATTCGATTGCAGTGGATTCACCCATCCTTATGTACTCGTCCAACTGGTCAGCAGGTGCTCCATATGCTAACTGTCGGATAGCTGCTATGGTTTTTTGAAGTGGAGAAAGTCCTCTTTTGCCGGCTGCATCGACCCTCATTTGAAAAAACTCTGAATGATTTGTCATTGACTCCACAATTCGAAGGAACAATTCCCTTCTCATTTGAAATTGTCGGCGGAATATATGTAAAGGATACACTGGCTCGTCGGTGAAATAGTCATTAAAAAATCGAACATGTCCGACACCACGCTCTCGATTGTAATATCTTCGATTGTGTGGACGGATGTTACGACTTGAAGATGTATGTTGCATTTGCCATTGCTCCAACATCTTCATAATTTGATCATCAATGTCATCCATCATTTCATCGGCTAAAAACTTTTTAATTTCTTCTATAAGAGAGATATTAGGATATTGAGACATTTTTTGAGTGTGTTGAGTATTTGGTGGCAATGTATTGCGTCTTGCCAATACATATATAGTGCTAGTGTTATAACGGCTAGTTTTCCAATGGCTATTTTTCCAACGGCTAATTTTCCAACAGCTAGTTTTCTGACGGCTATTTTTGTAACGGCTAATTTTCATAATAAAATTAAAATGGTGAACTTTAAAATTTTATTTCCAAATAACATAAATGACATGAAATTATAAGTAATATTACAAATAAACTATTAAAAACTCAAATATAAATTTAACAATTACATATAGTAAAATAAAATTAAAAATAGACTAAGAAATATTATATTTGGCTTTTAGGATGGAGAACATTTGCTCATGAATTCGAAGCGGTTGATAGGTCATGCCCGTGGTATCCTTGAGTAAGATTTCGTAATCACTTCGAAAATTATAACTTTCTAACTTATTTGCCAAGTTTTCCATAGCCTGCAATTTTTCTTCTTTTTGTTGCATCAACATTTTTCGGATTTGATCAAATTCCCCACTTACATTTTCCTCATTCACCTTTGATTTTGCCTTTCTTTTTCCCTTCTTTGATGCTTTTTGACCAGGTGGGCGAACTTCACGTGCTTCATTATCATCGATGTCAAAATTTGAATCCGCATTGGATGAAGAAGTGTATGCCCCGTTTTCATTAGTCCTTATCTTTTTTGAAGAACGCTGCATAGGAGCATTTACCTTCCACTTCGGATCATTTTTCAACAACACCCACACATGTTCATGTAAAAAATGCTTGTTATTATTCTGATGAAATAGCTCACGTGCGTGTTGCTTGATCTAGTCATGATTCCACCCGCTATGATGTTCGCCAACCAATCTGTTGTAATATTGGTTGAACTCATTAACCATCCTACTCAACCAATGCCAATGTGATTTCACTGCTTTATATTTTCGTGGTGGTCCAGATTTCCGATTCTCATTGAAGTAGTCGACGACTCGTTTCCAAAAACTCTCTTCATTTTGAAAGTTACCCACAATGCTGCAATTTGAAATTGTGAGCCAAGCACATGCAAGTATCTTGTCATCATCCACACTCCATGGAACACGTTTACCGTCAGGTTTTTCCACCGCCTCATTTGTGAGATTTATATTTTCTACCTCACATTGTGTTGAATACGGCGGAAATTGAGAATCCGAAATTGACTCCGTTGGTGTTGCATTATCTTGTTGACCGGCGAAATCAAAATCCTTCCTTATCTCCGACAGAGTCGTTAAGCCTTCACAACCCATACCAAGGTTATAATACCCCGGTGTATAGTGATTTTCCATAGAAGGATAAAAATAATTAAGTGACGGATACATGGGAATTTGATATGGAAAATGTGGTGGATTTTGGAAATTTGATGGATTGGGTAAATTTGGAATTGAAAATGGATAATTTGGCAAATCTAGTGAATTTTGGAAATTTTGGTGGTTTTGATTTTGTGAAGCGGATGAATTTTCTATATTTGGACTATTTAACATATTTCTAAAACTACTAAGATTCTCATCCATAATGACAAAATACTAAAATTTATAAAATTATGTAAAGAGATTGAAAATAATGAATAAGGGAGTAGGAGAGATAATGGAGTAGAAGATTGTGAGGTGAAATGAAAAAATTACTTTATGTGTTTATAGGAAGTAAAATAAATTATCTGTTGCTAAAATATAGCTGTTGTAAAAAAAGGCCGTTGTAAAATACCTGGCTCCAAGAATGACCGTTGTAAAATGTTTCAAAAAATGACCAAGTAAAATGCTATCTCATTTTGGCTATTTGGACGTTTGTTGGTGTTGTCATGCCGTTTGGGTCCCACAATATCTTCCATGACGCGCATCATCAGTATTGTGCGTGTAATCTCCATAACACGGCTTCACATTGAAGCGGTGTCATGGAGCGGTGTAATGGGGGGCATTACACCCCCGATTATACATTGTTGTGGATGCTCTTACATATAAGAGAAAATATTTTCATTCTAGAGATTCAAATGATACTGTGTACTCTCATTAATTTCTTATCTAGATTCTGTTAACATTTAGTTTTGACTAATGTAAACTTCTTTTTTGTTTACTAAATTTAGACGCATATAAAATATGTTTTTGATATATCCACACGTGCATGCATGGGCTACACATACATATATATATGTGTGTGTGTGTGTGTATATATATAATATTTGAAGATGAGTTATATAGTAAATAAATTCTATTGAGATGAACTCAAATAAACAAGGATGTGTTTGGATGGTTCTTTTTAGGAACATATTAGGAGTTTTCGAAAAAAAATTTCATCAGATATTTATAGAAAATTTCAAAGATGCAAAATTTTATAAAATTTTTCGTCGATCCCACTTATAAAAAATTTGACCTTGGATTTGGCAAAAACTTTTGAAATGATAATGAAATAGGTCATGAATTGGAAAAATATGGTTAGGAGGTGGAAGAATAGCAATTGGTAGGATAAAGGAAATATCATGAGTGACATGGACAACTGTCCAGGTCGTGACAGCTCTTAGATCGTTAGCCTGGCAATCATTGTAGCCCATATTCGATTAGAAGAATCTTATATAAATAGAGGTGTTAAAATAGGTGATTCGGGTTTGAGCAGATATAAATGGATAATGGGTATAATTAGGTCAATCCATTTATATCCATTTAATAAATGAGTCTAAATGAATTAATCCATTTATATCCATTTAATAAATGGGTATTGATATATCCAATTACCCATTTATAACTCACTTGAAAATTTACTTATTTTTTTTATTTTTTTGCATGTTGTTTGATAAAAAATTCTGACATTTTATCGTTATTAGATTGGTAAAAAATTCAAATTTATTTGCTTAACACCTACTAAAATTTGTGTTTAAATGTATAATTATTTTTAGAAGAGTTCAAATGGGTGAGTCGTGTCAATCTACTATCTACCAATTAAATAGGTTTAATTGGATACCTATTTACATCTATTCAAAATTCATTGCACATCCAAGTTCACTTATTAGTGGACGGATTTAAACAAGTCAATATAATTGAATTATGGTTGACACTTGTATATTATGTTTATATGAAAATAAAAAAAAATATTTGTAGGGCTTGGGCTTGGGACCGCTCGCATTGCCCAATTAGTATATAGTAGTATTAAGTTAACAAGGGGAAACAGCAAGCTAGTCTGCCTACTACTTTGAACACCTTCAAAAAAACAGAGAAACCGTTAAAACGGAAAATCTAATGGGAAATGGAAGGAGATTTTGGTTTTGGCGGAACAATCAATTTCTGGCTTGGGCATTGAAAGAGTTTGGATCTTCTTCTTGCTGTTCATGCAAATTACAAGTCCTCAAGCTTAAGAATGGAGCTAGTAGGATGCAATCCTCCAGGGCGCCGGCGCCGGAGAGGTCCTCCGTGCTGAATTTCCTCCGCTCATATTCCACCACCACTGGTTTGCTGCTTCTTCATTATCCTTTTCATTTTTTATTGGTATCCTATTAATACAGTATTTTTGGACTATAAAATGTTTAGTAGAAATAAGTTCCTGCTGTTTTTGTTCTAGACACAATCATTCTTCTGTACTCATTATAGGTGTTGGAGCCATTAATTCAGTGATAACCCCCGTGTTCGTTGTGCTGATTTTTTATTAGATTAGACTCATTTTGTATATTTATTTAACTTTCCTTTTATGCAATGAGGAAAAAGCTAGGAGTAGATCATCCGCATGATCAAGCAATTACAATACAATTTCCCTGTTTTAAACTGTTAATCTAATGCAAGAATCCTGAAATCCTGAAGAACCTACAAGAAGGATAAAGGTCCAGACCATGTTATATGTTCTATGCATATCTGTTCTGATCGCAAACTTATGCTTGATTCGATTACATTTTGGTAGAATTGGGAGAATACCTCAATTTTTCTTGACTTTGATTCATGGTAGCAGTTGTTGGATATTTAGGGTCCGTTTGATTTAGTGTAAAATTTTTTGCCAAGGAAAATATTTTCAGTGAAAATCATCTTCATAGGAAAAAAAATTATTTCCCTTCATTTTCAGGTGTTTGGTGCACTTTTGAAAAATAATCCTTGCAGCAAAAACCCACAAAGAATGTTCCCCTCAAAGATTTGTCAGTTTCCTTCTGCCAACAACCTGAACTCCCATCCACACCTATATCAATTCATCACCCCAATCCAAATAGTTCAAATTCCAAACAATTAGATCGTACTCCATGATCAGGAAATCCATAGTATCGCAAACCCATTACCATTACAGCTCATACTAATTACCTAATCGCTATGTCAATGGAAATTGCATCAAGAATGAGATCCTTATCATTGATAGAGTTCTATCAGATGAAGCACTCCACTGATGCTTACAAATAGTACTAAGATAGATAAGGAAGATGGGGAGGTGTCTTTGTGGTGGTGGTGGGGGAGGCGGCTGTAGGTCTAGGTTAGGCACAATAGATAATTTTCTGTCATGATCTGAAAATTTTCGGTTTAGTCATGAGACTGATGAGCTCTCAAATTTTTTCCTCTTAAAGGGATCGTGAGGTTGATGAGTTCTGAGAGTTATTGGAAAATAACTTCAGCACAACAGATGCGGAAGTCATTTTACTCCTGATTGCGTAAAAGATTTCCACGGGAAAAAATTTTCCCAATCTTTTTGGCTGCCAAACACCAGAATTTCCTGAAAATATTTTCCAGCATATTTTCAGTCCAAACAAACAGACCCTTAATATTCATTTTTCCAATTTTGGGACGACTCAATTTGGTTTTTCTTTGGTTGCAAATTGGCAGAAACACAACCTCAATTATCTATTGATCTTGTCAAGATTATGGAGCAAAGATTGTCAGCTATTGAGCAGAGGAGTTGTTATCTTATGGGCCTCATAAATAAGGTTATTTTACCTCAGTATTCTTCCAATGTTATTATCTAATTCCTCGCTTATTTGTGTTCCGTGTAAACAAGCACCTGAGGGTCTTTTATCTTTTGGTTTTTTTTTTTGGGTTAAATTATAAAGTACTGTCGTCTGTTGTAAAGGAAGTTCGATAAACAGAATCGTGCTCAAATGCTTGTGCCTCTCTTTGGTTATGAGCTTTCTGTCAGCACAAAGCTAGTGCTGGTTCTGATGATCTTCTCTTCTAGTAATATGTTCTTGCTTTGAGGCAAATCCACTTTAAGTCATGTTATATGGCAGATTCTGTTTTCTTGATTTAATTCCTGCCTTTTGGTTTAAGACAGCCAGAAGCCTCACCAGCAGAATATTCAACGGCAAATAAGGAGCTCCGCAAGCTCAGACATTCACTAGATCTTATTAATCAATTGAGGGCCAAACAAAAGGTAAGGTTGATTTGTTCTTTAGGTACATTCTTCTATAGGCACCTGCTTGGATGATGTCTGACTATGTACATTCAACAAGCTGGAAAAGACTCCCACCTCTTTAGGGAATCTCTATAGATACAAAGCATGTAAGGCTTAGCTTTTGTATGGGTGTCTAAGAAGGGAAGTAAAAGGAAAAAAAAAAGGTTGATGAGAGAGAATTTTCCCCTTGTTTTTGAGTTTGGGAGACAAAACAATCAGAGTTTCGTTTTCTTTGTAATTATGGAAGTTGAAAAGAATAGAACAGAAAAGAAACGAAAGCAAGGAAAATTTGGTATTGTTTCTGTTCATTGGCTATTCTTTGAAAGCGATTAGTCCAGGGCTGAAACATTATTCTCTGTCATTTCTTCTAATTTTTTGATCTCTTTTTCCTCTTGGATTGCTTATAACCACCATCTCTGGTCTTTCTGGTTACTTTATTTTATTTTCCTTTATTTTTGTTACAGATACCATTACATGCTTCTAACACATTGCTTGTAGTGGACCTTGACTTCTTCTTTTGTTCGCAATGCATTTCCTTTTCGTTACCCTGTTCTCTCTTCCCCCTCCCATTTCTGATAGGAGATTAAGGATTTGAAGTTGGTGATAACTGAGTGTCAAGACGATAGAGACATGAAAGAGATGGCTTCCGAAGAACTGAGCCAAGCCATGGAAGAAGAGAAGAGACTACAATGTCTCCTCCTTAAACATCTACTTCCCAAGGATGATGCAGATGAACGTGACTGCATATTGGAAGTAAGAGCAGGTACAGATAAAAATGGGGCTTTCTTTTGAAGTTGCATTTCTCTTCTCTTTTCTGTAAATGGATTGAGTGCATTTGGAATAGATAATGTGAGTATTATTTACAAAGTCTATTTTAGGGACTGGAGGAGAGGAGGCTTCTCTGTTTGCAGTTGACATTTTTAAAATGTGAGTTTTTGTAATATGACATGATTAATTGTCTTGGATACAGAAATACTTTTGCTGTTCTGACATTTTCTTATATCAGGTATGATAAATATGCCCAGCAGAATGGTTGGAGGTTTGATGTGCTAGATGTGGCAGAGTCTGATCTTAAAGGATACAAGGTCCATTTTTCCTCGCTTTTTTTGCTAGTAATATTCCATCTTTGGTGGATATCCTGATGTGTATTTATCCTGATAGCAATATAGCATCTTCGGTAGTATCTAAAATGCTCCATGTGTTTGTTATGTTTTGCCAACTTTCCCATATATGTCTGTACAAAAGTCCTTTTGACATGTGCTGGCTCTTTCCAGGAGGCCAGTGCAGCAATATCTGGAGTTGGTGTTTATGGGAAATTAAAATTTGAAAGTGGAATTCATAGAGTGCAGGTTGCAGCTCTCCATTTATAGTTGTGAATTTCGGTCCTTCTCGGAAAGCTTACTGATATGCCTTTTTTTAGCGAGTTCCTGTGACAGAAAAATCTGGTCGTGTGCATACAAGTGCTGTATCTGTTGCAATACTTCCTCAGGCAGATCAGGTAGGAGAGTTTTAGCAAGAGAAGGGAAAACTCTGTTGTGCTATATGGTCACATGTTTCTGGTGTTTCATATGATTAAATTTGCAAAGACTAAGCTTGAAATGATAGGCTTTTATAGTTCTATTTTTAACTATTCTTGCAGGTAGATGTGCAGCTGAGGAATGAAGACTTGAGAATCGATACATACAGATCTGGTGGTTCAGGGGGTCAGCATGCTAATACAACTAACAGTGCTGTTAGGATTACTCACATTCCATCTGGGTTGACAGTTGCCATACAAGATGAACGGTCTCAACACATGGTAACTGACCCGATCTAATCCTAATGTGTCTTCAAACTATAATGGGTAATAACTCTAATGCCAAATAAGAGATTAAGAGGTATAGATATTGAGTACATGTATTTTGTCGTGGAGTCTTTGCTTGACGCAACACTATAATCGTGTCATTATTCTTTCTCCAATTTATCCATGCAAACATGGTGGGATTAATTGCCTGAACAGTTTTACCAGTTACTCATTGACCTATTCTTTCTTGTGATTTCAGGTCCATATAGGGTCTAATAATTATGCCTTGTATGTTGTAGATGCTAGAATGGTGACTGCACTTCTAATTTGGCTCTTCATTAACTTGAATATAGAAGAGGAACTGTTTAGTTGTAATCTTGCTGCTTTAGAATAGATTATTTTTCTTGAATCCCCCTCTTTTAGTTGTTTTTCCAAATGGAGCAAGAGGGACACAGATGCTTAGCTTGTAGGCCTTTTTATTTTTTTCTCCAAGAGTTGTTACTTCCATGGCTATGTGAATTGAGTTTTTACCTCAAATTGCCAATATTCCACCAACTGATCAAAGTATCTACTGAAAAAATCTCTTAAGTTTTGTCAATCACATGAAAAGAATTAGTTTTTTATATTTCTCTGATATGAATGTTTTGTTGGTTGGATGGATACCTGCTATTGGTTATCTTTAATTATGGCTTTAGGAACAAGTTGTATGAGTATACTCTTGCTGCAATTTGTTTCTTGATGCTTATGTTCAGTGATTTTTCTTAAAATTTTCATTTTGGAATCTCTTGCTAGAACAAGAGTAAAGCACTTAAAGTGCTGTGTGCAAAGTTATATGAAATGGAAAGATCAAGAGCTCACTCACTCCGATCAAAGCTTCGATTGGAGCAGGTATGGATTCTATTCATAGCAAACTGGTAAATTGACGTCACTTGATTGACAGTTTCCAGTAATATTTTAATGTTCACATGCTGAACAGATTGGTAGTGGAGACCGCTCAGAACGTATTCGGACATACAACTTTCCTCAAGGGCGGGTTACTGATCACCGCGTTGGCATCACTAGTCATTCTATGGATGAGATAATGCAGGGCCAGGGCTTGGATACTTTCATTGATGCTCTACTTTTGCAGCAGGAAATGGAAGCTATTGCATCTTTTAGCTCTGTTCACTCTTGATGGTTTATTTCATCTTTCTAGAAGAAGTAATCTGCTTCAATATTCGCTCCACAGTATATTTAGCCAGGTTTTATTGCAAGGAATAAAATGGTTCATATCTTGTTTGTGTTTAGGGTTTATATCACCCATTGTCAGGAAAGTGAAGAAGCACTGCAATCATTTATACTGTTAAGAAGCTAATTTAGCTCATGGGCTAAAGCTAAACTTAGAGCCTGCTATTGGAGAGGGATGATATGCTGAATGCTTTCTTTTTCAAAATTAAGTCTCATGGACCACGTAGATACATCAGTATAGTTGAGTGCTGGAGATTCCCTGAAACCCCTGTCTGTTAGTGTATTGGGGTTAATTCAGAATGGTAGCATGAACTGAATACATACATTATAAACAAAGTTCTTGATTTATGATTTGGTTTTACTACACTTTGTCTTACATCAACTGAGACATTTTATCTTTCCAAAGGATGCAGAGGCTGTGAGCAGAGCAGGTTGTGTTATAAAAGCTTCCACAAAGTGGTGTCTGATTTTTCCGTCAATTTGTGGAGCTAAACTTTCTGAGTTTTCCTTGTACCATCTCTGAATGCTATTCACTAGACTAGACTGATAGGTTTTTCTTAGCTTCTATTGGAATTTTAACTGTGAATTGAATTACCAGTTACAGCAGATAACCACCTTCCCTCTGTCTCTCTCTCTCTCTCTCGCATAACAAGCATTCTGGAGTACAATATTAGAGGGACTTCAAGTCATGTTCAAATACCATGTGCATGCTACATGACAAGCAGCATTCTGGCAAATGAGTTTGGCTTCATAGGTAATGGACTACAACTCATGTTACAATTATGTGCCCACTACTACACCTACTTTTAGGACATGGTAATGGAGGGTCCATAACTTATTCAACTGGTAGGAACCAAAGGGCTAATACGCTACACTAAGTATGTAAATTCAAATATATTAGAGAGCTCTTTAGAACTTCACATTTAACAAAAAATTTTCTGGAAATTTTTATTTCTAGCAACGAAAAATCGTGTGATCTACAATATGGTTAATAATCGAGGTGCCTTCCACCTCCTCTTCTCCTTCTATCTCTGTAAATACTTCTTTTCTGTTAGCTTCATTAGTATAGGAAAGCTGCTGGACAAAGCTTTATGTTGTGCTAGGGTAATATCTGAGCCTAGCTTGGATATATTGTTATGCAGATGAAGGTGGTTGGGAAGTCAGAATGACATCAAAGTCGCTGAGAGTCCATTCTGCAACTTCTTCCTTGTTGCTAACAAAAATTTCAGTTCCCACATCCAATGATGTCCATATTCTTCTAGCTGGACGGGTACCTGGATCCTGCAGAACCATGATCATGGTCATTCACATATGACAAAAATGTGCAGCTGGAGAAGGTTAGCATAATTGCTGACCTGATAGAAGTAAAGTCTACTGGAGAGTGCACCAACATTGAGCTCCCAAGTTCTCCCATCTCCCACCCAACCTTCCCCTCGTTTACTTGGATAGCCGTACTCGGCCCATACGGGGTGCGGGAGCAACTGAACCAGTTCCTGTGCCTGTGGATTGCTATAAGGATCACAAGTACTGTCGGGGAATTCCAAGAAACGGGCATTTCCAGGAGCACAGTAATAGTGATAAGCCGAGTAAGGAAAGTGAGCTGTGTCATTTCTTAGGATCTTGATGTTGTTTGGAGTGATGTGGTATGGAGGGCATCTGTTCATGCTTGCAGGGCTGCACCATGCCTGAGTTTCTGGGTTGATGATCATCTCGCTGTATCTCGTGACATCGGTGAGCACATCCCCGTCGCAAGGACGGCCGTCATTTTTCCAGCAGCTCCCTATGTCCATCAAGTAGAACTGGCTCTTAGGTCCTCCCCCTTGCTTGATGTCAAAGGTCAATTTCACCTTGAAGTTAGGGGACTCTGGAAGCTGATCCACAGACAAAATGTCATCAACAAAAAAATACTACTCATTCTCATTCTGGCTTGAAAGATTGGCATCACTTTTAGCACAAACATGGGTGACCAATGATTTGAATCCTAGAACATGCGGTACTACAGAACACATCCATATTAATCTGCATGTCTTGAGGAGCTTTTTGTTTGGTTTCGGTTGAGAAAGGTTTGGAGGAAGAATTTGGAAAAAAAAAAATTTTTTTTTGGGCAAGACAAGTTAATTAAAGATCAAAATGTAGCCCAGTAGTCAGTGGCAGACAGATTAGGGGCCAGTTGACCCCAACCTTTCGAGAAACTTTTTTGATCACAGAAAATTTTGAGAATTTGTATTGAAATCTTTCTTTTGCCCCACCTACACATTTTGACAAAATTCCATTGTCCTTTCTTTGAAGATTTTTTTTGGCGGGCTATTTAATTTGTTGATGTACCAAATTCAACCTCTAATTACACGCTTTAGTATTAGGTACTCCCTTGTAAAATTTTTCTCAGGAAAAATCTCTTAATAACTAAATTATGCACGCTTTTCAATAAATTTTTTATCCATGACAAATTGAATTCAAGTATTTGATTCTACATATACATCCTTTTTTTTTATTATTTTTATAGAAAGGACTCGTTTTCTTTCTGCACTTTCAGTGTTTGAATTTCTTTCACACTTTGTGCGTTTGGATTCATGATGTATAACAATTTATTTAATTTTGAGGTATTCTTTTTTGCATAAGTACTATGCGCTATGCACCCAAACCTAGAAGGATAAATGGATTTTTACACTAACAATGTAAGAAATATTATTAACTTTTATATAAAGTCTTGAATGAATAATCTTGTAAATAATCAAACATCCTCTTCATAAACATGTAGATAGAGAATACATAGTTAACTAGCTATCCTATTTATGTACTCCACATTTGAGGCTATTAGATATAAGTTATTTTAAAATGTTTGATGTATATTTTATTCCTTTTCTCTCCCAGAAGATGTTAATTATTCTTTTTTTTTGCTATACTACTATATATATATATGCATATATAGTAAGTGGGAGGGATCCAACCCGAGATACCTCATTTACATTCCTTCCCCCTTAATCATTCAATCCATCCATCCCTCCCCCGTACTACTATAGTTTATTGGTGTATATTTTGATTTACTACTTAATATAGCTTATTGTAAAAAAAAATTACTCAATATTGCTTTCAAATATCAAAATTGGAAAATCAAGCAAACGAAACAAAAATATATAACAAAAATACATAATTTTTATAATTTTTAAACACGTTTTTTAACCATTTTTTCCTTATCATTTTGCACACACATTTATAGACTTATAGTAGGGGTGCTAAATTTTTCTCTAAACAATCATCCAAACACAGATGTTTCCTATAACCAAAAGCCGCCAAAATCAGTGGCTCCATCACAGCTAATAGCGCAAGCATGGGTATAGGTATGAGTACTAGTTTGTCGGTCAAGTGAATTACTTTTTATTTCGTGTTTCTCGGGAGCACCAAGTCAAACAAGTTTAATCATTTGCCCCAAAAAGTTCATGGATTCCTTCTCAAAAATCATTTGGCCGGTGACCTAAAGTTGGACCACTTTCCATTCACTCATCCTAAAATTTTGGCATTGGCCAATCGGAATTCTTCTTCTTCTTTTTTTTTTTAAAAAAAAATACATGTGTTTGAATAGGAGATTATTTGTAAAAAAGTTATTTAGAATAATATTGTAATATTTTTTGAAACGTATTTTTTTAAGCGTAGATAAAAAGATTTAAATTCAAAATTTTTTACTTATACTCGCTTTTCGGTACCACTCGACTCACCCCTTCCCCCATTCATGATGCAAGTTGAATAATGTTTGATTTTTTTTTTTTGGGTGCAAAGCATGATTAGCCAAACGCACTTTTTGGAAACATTATTCTGGCTGAGACTTGGGGGATGAGAATATGGTAGACTTACAATTTTGAGCATTCCTCTGGTATCATAATGGTATCCACCAGAGAAGCCTTTGGTTGCATCAGCTCTCAGGTACAACATCAGCCAGGGGTAGAATTTAGTGGTCCTGAGTTTGTGTCTGAATATCCAACTCCCACCATCGCCAACTTTCTTCTCCCAAACCACCTCAAAGTAAGAATTCAAAGAAGAATCACCAAGAGTACCAATCCCAAAAGGAGGAGGGAAAGGAACCAAATCATAGGTGCCACTAAAACCTCCTTTCATGGTTTTGATCCCATTTTCTGAGGTGACTACAGCGGTGGGCTGATGGTACAACAACGGTTGGTTCATGCATCCCTTCCCGAAACATGGAAACTGCCCTGAAATGAAAGGTGGTACCTTCTCGCCATTCTTGGGACAAAGCCCGGATCTCGTGTCGTAGTTTCCATTCTTGAGCATAATCATCCAAAACTGCCAAGGTTTTGTTGGGGTGGTATGGTCTGCAACCTCACACAGGGAGCCCAGGTACAGCTCTTTCTCCACTGCGTAGAGATTTGGATCACTCAGAGCCTTTTCTGGCAAACCAGGGAATGGTTTCCCAACTCCCAGCTTGTTGTCAACCTCAGTCACTTTGTGGATCAAGGAACCATCTAATTTTACCAACCACGCAAAAGATTGATCAATAACGGCATGACAAGGTTAAATCCATTGACAAAATGAAACAGAAAACGTTACAGAATTTGATGCTTAACAGTATTAATGTAGTAACTACTAGTAGTAATTAAATCCGATCTTTCAATGCAAGTGTAGTTATCAGTATCACATCTACAAGGGAAACTTTTTGGGTTGGTTGGGAGGCTTACTGGAGGAGATATGAAAGCAATCGGCAGCTCTTGGGCTACCCATGCCAGGGGCCTCCTCGTTTCCAACTTCATTGCAGAAATTCCAAGCTTCAAATGCTACCCTCAGCTCATCTCTTCTCATTCCGGGATCTCCCACAGCTGAAGCAGCATTTGCAGCATCAAACAGTTGTGCTGCCAAGCAACACGCCACTACCAAAAGTAAACTGGGCTTCATGGCAGCTAAATTAATCAACTTTCAGTAAGGAATTGAAGAGAGCTGATGGGGAAAGATGAAGAGGCAGATATTTATACTGAGGACCTGGTGACTGGTGAGGAAGAAGCAGAGAGAATTGAGTCAGTAACATAAACCAAAAAAGAAATAAATCAAAGAAAATTCACCCTGTTTTCCGTGGGAAGGAATAGGAGGGAGTGATTTGAACGAGTAACTAGTGTTTGAGATTCCTTATCCTTTTTCAGTCCTTTTAAGCTGGGGATAACTAGGTACCAGATTGGGACAGCCACGGTTAGATTTTGTACAGTTGTGTACGAATATTGTATGTTTTTTTGACCCATTTGAATTGCTATATTTATAAAGTTTTTGTAGAAAAATGTAACGTAGCGATTTGATGTACATGAAATAAAAATAGTGATTAAAAAATATATTAATTAATAGAATTTACACATGCAACAAAAGTTCAGTGATCACTAAAAAGGAACTGTAGATCGAGGGTTCAAACTCCATCCACACCTGCAGTGAAAAATAATCTAAAGAAAATATCAGAGTGTCTCTTTGATCTAGTCAAATTTGTATACTCGTCATGTTATCACTGGAAAAAAAATAAAATTGTATGGGTATACATCGAATTAGTTGAAAAATATGCTAACTGTGTAACTACAAGAAAATCCCAACAGGAGCTTCTGTAGTCCACCACTAGTCCACTAGATAGTAGCAGTACGGCATCCATATTGTGAATTACGTAAGAAATATACCCTATAATAAGAAGAAAATCTCTAACGCTACCTTCCTTTAGTCCGCTAGGCAGTAGAGGTACGGTATCCGTGTTGCCAATCGTGATTATGATGAAGAAGAGACGTTTGTCTTTGCGTGTTTGTCTGTCTTTCACTGTAGATTATGTCCCAAGTTCAGTTCTGACGGTGGCGGTGCTTCGGCTCATCGAGGCATGATACCTGTCTTTGTTTGTTGGCGCCACCACCTACCCCGGCCTTGCTTCTAATGTAATGCATGGAATAGAATTGCAACAGATATTTTATAGATACTTACAAGTTACTAATATTGCCCCACCTTTCCCTATCATCCAGCTGGGAGCAAATTATACCAATTTAACTTTTCGAATGATAACTTTTAAAAATATATATTTATTTACTAAACTATCAAAAGTATTTATTTTGGATCTAATCGTTTGTGTGTTTTTACCGTTATGTCTCATGACTAGTGCAAATCCTTATATCAGACAAATTAACTTGACGGTAGAAGCAGACGGAATAATTCAAAATTTATATTTTTGATAATTTAATTAGTAGATACATGCTTTTAAAAATTAAGTAACCAAAACCCTACTATTCCAAAAGTTTAGTTAGTCGGGTAATTTGCTTCACCTGCTGGTATTGTGTATGATTTTGTGCAGTCTAGTCGTGTTGTGTTCCATTTTTATTGCTTTAACCGGGATTGTGACTCTTGTTTCTTCCCTTCTTTACTTTTTTTTTTTGTTTATAACAATAACATTTGTATAACCTACTCTAATCTAATCTATAGAGAGGAGAAGCTAATGGCAAATTCCATCGAAGAAAGCCATTTAAAAGTGACAGACACAATTAAGTGGCAAGACCCTTGACCTCCTATCCCACCAAGATTTAAATGTCTTGGTGGTACCAATAGCCTAAAAGGCTGTTGGCTCCTCCCTTCTTTACTTTGCTTTACTCCAAAAAAGGCAAAAGGGCAAATCACGTATATACACCATTACTTTTTGTTCACCCCTTTTGCCAATTCTCACAAACAATAGGATCCTCTTTCAAGCTTTTGAAAATTTTTGCTTTTATTCTTATGATCCGTTTGAGGTTGCAGTAGTTTATTGAAAAGTATTTCACTAATAAAATTTATAATAAAAACACTTATTAAGTGCTTAAGTGCTTTTAACTATGTTTTTTGGATACATAGTTCAACAAAAACTTATTGTATTGGATAATGTATAATTTAAAGTTTTTAAAATATGTTTATCTCTTTATTTAGTTCATAATATATGATAAAATGATTAAATTTAATGTTTTATTTTTTTTAAAACACTAAAGCTATTTTAAAATTATCAAATTTGAGCTTTTGCTAAAACTACTTTTAATACCAAAAGTTTCATTTCTAATTTTATAGAATAATATCCACTAAATGCCTTAAAAATACTTTTAGCATTAAAAAGTGTTTTTTTACCAGAAACACCTCAACCCCAAATAGGATCTTAGATTGGTAGATTAAAAAAAAAGATAAAATCTAAGGTTCCGTTTGATAAAACTGAATCTGAATTCTGAAGTCTGAATTCTGAAATCTGAATACTGAAACAATTAATTTGCTGAATTTTAAGCACTGAAAAAAAATATGAATGTCTGAATTTTAATGCTAAACCTATTTATACTGTTTGATAAATATTTATAGCTGAATGCTTAATAAGTTTAATTTGATAATTTTGCCCTTATATCCTTTCATTCAAAAAAAAAATAGAATCTATGATTTAATTAGTTTAAAATTGTTAGGTATGAAAATGACAATATTTATTTTTAAATAAAATTAATATAAAATATGAAATATATTATATGAGGAGTATGGAGAATATGTGAAAGTGATTAAAAAGGGAGAAAAGAGAAACTAAAAATCGTTAGATAGAGAATATTATGTTGTTTAATTAGATAAGAATTTTGAACATAATTAACAAATAAGGGTAGATTTGGTAGATAAGATAAGGTAGCTGAAGTAATTCAATTGATTCTTATCAGAATTAAACATTCAATTAGGATTCTTGTGCTGAAAAAAATACATACAGGTTCAGCAAATAGATTTTCATTTATCAAACATTCAAAACATCTGAATGTTTGAAAAAATTCAGATTCAGCACTTTTTTATGTTATCAAACAGACCCTAAGGCTTCGTTTGATAAAACTGAATCTGAATTCTGAATTCTGAATACTGAAACAATTAATTTGCTGAATATTAAGCACTGAAAAGAGATATATGAATATCTGAATCTTAATGCTGAACATATTTATACTGTTTGATAAACATTTATAACTTAATGCTTAATAAGCTAAATTGTACAATTTTGCCCTTCTATCTTTTAATCCAAAAAGGAAATAGAACCTATGATTTAATTAGCTCAAAATTGTTAGGTATGAAAATGACAATATTTATTTTTAAATCAAAGTAATATAAAAGAAGAAATATATTATGGAAAAGTCCAAATATCGGTGCAAATATATTTTTAAATCAGAGTTTGATAAGAAAAGTCCAAATATAAGCAAAAGGAAGCTGCAATAAACAAGTTTTAAATTCACACCAAATTATATAGAAATTTAATTACTTCAATTGAAAAATGTTGAAGCAAAACAACAAATAATCAATGTCACTTACCTTGGAAATAATGAATTTGAGATCGGTGAGTACGGTAGCAATAAAAAAAATTGGGAGGAAAAAAATGACAAAATTATGAAAGAGTAGAAAGATGGAAAAAGATAAGGAGTAGACAGATGTGAGGAGTATGAAGAAATTGTAAAAAAGTCATTAAATAGGGAGAAAATAGAAGTAGAAAGCCATTAGACAGAGAATGGCAGGTTGTTTAATTAGATAAGAATTTTGGATAGAGAATATTAGGTTATTTAATTAGATAAGGATTTTGAATGTAATTAACAAACAAGAATAGATTTGGTAGATAAGATAAAGTAGTTGAAGTAAATCTCTTGATTCTTATCAAATTAAGCATTCAGTTACGATTCTTGTGCTGAAAAAAATATATACAAATTCAGCACCACTTAATAAGTTCAGCAAAAAAATTTTTATTTATCAAACACCAAAAACATCTGAATGTCTGAATGAATTCAGTTTCAGCACTTTTTTATATTATCAAACAAACACTAAATCTTTTTATCAGAATCATGACTTATGATACACAGAAAGAAACCCAATAATCAAGAACACATGAACATATTGTAAATCCTAACTAATCAAAATCTAGTAGAGTTTTAACTACAGGTTCAATACTTACAATGCAAACAATAAGAAGAACTTAAAAACAACCCTTCATATTGTGTAACAAGGTGGTACCTATTGGAGTTCTCTCAATAGCAACAAATGAGAGAAGGAAAGTTGAAACCATTCTTTCCCAAATTTGGAGCTTTCAAAAGGCAAATAATATTAATAGCATTCCCAAAAAAAAGGTCTCGCACACTCTTTCTCTTCTTTTTACTGTGTAAAAAGGCAATATTGCCCATTTATCAGTTGTGTCTATTCTTTTTTTTTTTTTCAGCAAAAATACATTTGTATAACCTACTCTATCCTAATTTAGGGGGGATGGGGAGTCTAAGGAGGCTGTGGTAGGGGCTAGTGGGTATACAGACCCAACTAGACCAAGGGAGTGTTATGGCACAACTCTTAGATTTTTTTCGTTGCGGTGAGGTTTGAACCCTCACCTACAGCCCAAGGAGGGACTTAAGGTGGCCACTGAGCCATTGACCCAGTAGTTCAGTTGTGTCTATACGTTAACTACTGCAATTGCCCTAAAGCTTCACAGTTGCTATAAAAGAGTTCCTTTGCCTCTTTCTTCACTACCAAAACCGTTCTTTCCCTACCATTGTACATTTTCTAGCAATGGCAAAAAATTAAAATTGCAAGGGCCTACTAGATCACATGAAACTAGAGGAAATCAATGATATTTGAAAACCACAAGTCTGGAACAATTCCTAAATTTTATCAATTGCTTCTATCTTTCATAGGTAATATTTTTAAAGATTGATCTTTTTCATTATTGTTTTTGTTTTATTAGAAGCATATATGTTACAAGTTTGAACATAACAATTCAATATTTTGTTAGAGATCTTTTTTTTGGATAGTTTAAGTTATAAAAAATATATTTGTAGAAAAGAGGACAATTTGCAGTTGTATGCCAATATACTGGCTTTTTTTGGATTGCCATTCTGGACAAAAATCTCATGTTTTTTGGGAATATTTCCTTGATACATTTTTCAATGAACTTTTTATTTTATATATATCATTTCTAAAAAGGTATTACAATATACCCTTCCAAAAAATGCAATCCAAACAATATACTTCCATGATCAATCATAGTAGTATTGCGATTAGAACCTTTTTTTTTACAATTAGAATAAAAAACTAAAAAAGAAAAATAGAACCTAGACAACAAAATCGATTATGTGACTTGACTTTCAAGATTACTTGAAATAATTCTAATCTAGGTGAAGATAACTTGTAGTATTTTGGGTAATTTTTTTCAAAGGTCAAAAGGCTGTTTGGGTACAAAGGAATATGAGTACTAAGCTATAGGTTTAAATTTAATTTCGTTTAAATCAAAAGAAGGGAAGGACTTAGGCCTGTCAATTGGGCCATTTGAATCGAGGTTTAACAAACTCAGGTTCACTTTTATAGTTAGTAGTTAGTACCACTTTTGGATTTCGAATTATGAGTTTTGGATTGATAAATATGAAACTCGTACTTGACTCACAAAATATTCAGATTGTGAGTTTAATTCGGACTTAACTCAAACTCACTTATAACTCCTTAATTTCCTTAATGTAATTACTATAATTATTAAGTTTTAAACTAATTTAATATCCATAGGACCACAACATTAAAACTATACAAGAATCGGTAACAATTCATTAAAAAGTATATAAACCAAGAATTTTTCAACAATAATATATCCAATTAATTCAATGTACATGGAAAATAGAAATAAAACATGATCAATAGTTAATATATCTTCAAAGGTCCTCAATTTGCTCATACTAAGATTTGTCCTTCTAAATCTTTTGACATAATTTTGTATATGTAATATTACGTATATATATATATTAATATATTTTGACAAATAACTCATAAGTATTAGTATTATATAATTAGATATATAATTATATATATCAAAATATGAATATTATATATATATATGCATATTAAAGGGTCGAGCCTATATTGGGTTTGACCCTAATAAGGCCCAAACTCTGCTCACATTTAATTTGGAACTAATATTTAGATCCAATTTCAATCCAACTCAATGACAGTTAGACTCATTAGACTTTTTCTCGGAGCCGAGTTCAAACTGACTCAGCCCCATTGATAGTCCTAGAAGGATTGCCTCAGATTTTCATGCTAATCCGTTTCCCTCTCAAAATGAGTAAGAAAGGGGTAAAACAATAATTACATATATAATACTAAGTTTGAGACCAAGTATACCAAAGGGAAGAAGTATATGAGACATTAGTGGCATGAATAAATGAAGTAAAAAATAAAAAAGTTTGATTAGAATTGCTAGTACCAATTTAAGACAATTGCATTGTGATTCGCGTCTTATTTTGTCCTAATACCCTCAATATCACTATGTGAAAACTTAAGCAACTAAAATGATTAAAATTTCAATCCAAAAGTACAAAGTCAAAATTGTTAAATAACAATAATTAAATTTTGACTATTAGTCATTGTTGAGTTTTCGTCATTGTAGAATGTACCTACTACCAAAAACTTTGAGAACCAAATTTATTTTGATCAGAACATTAAAGACTAATTTAGCGCTTAATCTAAAAATTGGAGACTAAAACTACAATTCTCCCTTTTTCCAAAAGAAAAATCTACACCTTTTTTTGGTTTTATTTTTGTGCACACATGTGATTTTTTTCACCTTTGATATCACATAATGGTCCAAACCGACTGACATCGGTTAATAGATTCAATTGTTAAAATGACTTTGTAAATTGTGAGGGTGGTAATATGTAGAAAAATCCTGTTTGGTAGAATTTGGGTAAAAGGAGAGTGCATTTGATAAAATTAAAGTTTGAAAATTGAAGTTTGAAGTCTGAATTCCATTAAATTAAGTTGTTGAATTGTTAAGTATTAACCCCTATTTGATAACTCAATTTAACACTTAAAGTTAATGGATTTAGATATTAACATGTTCAAATGCATTTGATAACCAAAAAATTGTACATCTGAATTAATTAAATGACACTGAATTTTCTAGGCAAAAATGGCTTCAAAAAATAAAATGACACTAAATTTCCCAGGTAAAACTTGCTCCAAAAAATAGGTGATAAGTTATTCATTTATCATTTAATGTGATATACACTCAAATATATTACATTTAGTACTTAACAATTCAATAAATTAATGGATTCAGACTTTAAATTTAATATTTTATTTTGATATACACTCAAATGTGTCACATTTAGTACTTAGCAATTTAATAGCTTAACCGATTCAGACTTCAAATTTAATATTTCAAGTTTTGTGTAAAAAATTCAATGCCACTTAGTTAATTTAGACATTCTATTTTTGGTTATCAAATGCATCTGAAGATGTTCAGATCTGAATCCATTAAGTTTAAGTGTTAAATTGGATTATCAAACAAGGCCTAAATCATTTAGTATAAATCACATTTTATCAGTAAAGTAAGTGGAAGAACTAGGGTATAAATCCTCATTTGCCATACAAAACAGGGGGCGAAATATAAATATAAATATCCTTTGCCATACAGATTGCACATAATACTGGGAATGAAACACCGATAGACTCAAAAAAGAGTGGCTGAAAATTTTGTGACAGCAAAAACAGAAGAAAAAACAAAAGAATTGGAACTGAAAACCAAGGAGGAGCTGAGACCCTGGGAGCAGCACTCTGTTGTGACCACCATTCCTCGTTTTGACTACAACGCCTCTTTTTCTCTCCTCAGTCATTCCCACTCCGGATTCCTCATCACCTGCCCCATCAGTAAGGCCTCTCATCCCATCTCTTCTGTCCAGAACGTTATGTTTTTTTTTGTTATTTTTGTACTTTATTGGCATTTATTTATGTAATTTGCTTCTGGGTTTTTTGAAAAATTTCAATTTGATTGTTTAGGATAGTCCGGGCAGTGTGGTGATTGATAAAAATGCTTCCTTTGTTATGTAGAGAGGGAGAAGAGTGCAACAAAAGAAGCCATGTCAATTTTTGAAAAGGTAATGAATTCTGCTGGTTTTGTCTCTTGTCAGTTCTTTGGAATAATGTCACAATAAGGAAATTTTAGACATAAAGAAAATTCATGCTGACTTCAGAATCAGGACAGTTAAATTGGTTTAGTGAACTTGGTTTTATGGGATTCTTAAATTCTGGGCAAGGTTGGGAACTTGGGGTTTTTGTAAGTGAATAAGACTATAGCGGGCTTGAATTACCGGTGTAATGTGTTTGCATCTGTAATTGTAATTGTTTTGGTTTAAGATGAAGAGTAGCAATTTTATGGAATAGATGTTTGAATGATTAAGCATAAGTAAACAGCAAATGGGATGGCAACAAATTGATAAAACTGATGAAGTTTGGAGAACTGGGTGAGCTATGCAGAAGGTAGGCACAGGCATGTTGTGTTGTTCAAATGCAATAGGTGTTGATGGGGGAAAAACAAACAAACTAAAGTTGTTTACCGTTTTAAACATGATAACTTTTTGGAAATGAAGTGTAATACTAATGGTCTTCATTTGTGAGAATAATGGCAAAATTATGGACGCAACACTATTTCCATCTGTTGAACTTAGTCTAGGAAAAACATTGATGATTTTTGGGTTCTAAACTTGATTAAGATTTCAGTTTGCAGACAAACAGAAGGATAAGATGTCAATTATCCTGCCGATAGGTTATTAACATCTGAGTCTAGTAGCTGGCTTCAATTTTTTTTTTCATATGATCTTCTACTTCATCCATTTATTTGTAGCCTGTGCATTTTTGGGTCACAGATTAGTATGGTTTAGTCCTTGTTTACAAGTCTTATTCAGCATGTTTTGCTTACACACTGTCATTTGTCGCTTGGTTCAATCAAGTGACTGCTTAAGTCTGCTGTGCCTTCTTGAGTAAATGACATGATCCGACATCCAAAATGCAGCACTGGTTAACAATAGATAGATGATATGCAATATTTTCTGCCGCAAGAAAAATTTTTTAAATATAAAAGCAATTTACTAAGTGTATCATTATATTTCTCTAAAGAATGACATGGTCTTAAGTGATCATATTTCTGGAAGGAGAAGACCAGTAGTCCAATTTTGTTCAGCATTTGAGACATCAGATATTATATGCATGAAATATATAGCTGATTGCCAATCACCTATTTTGAGTTCTCAAGAAATAGATATATAAGCTTCAGTTTGCTTTTAATATCAAAAAGGCATTCTCCATTGCAGCAGCTTTAGATAATTGTCTTTCATTCATACCTAAAGGGAATTGTATAGGCATGAGATGTTCTACTCTTCTAGGGCCCAAATAATAAGTGGACAATTTAGAGTTAGCTTAAAATCTTGTGGCAGACAACTTGTTTGGAATTGTTTTTGGATATATTTACACCAGAGGCCAAGCGTTGCTGAGGCTTATCACTATGTGAAAGAAATGAATGAGTTTCAGTTATATTTGAAGTCCTCTCCAAAGCCTGTATCGTTTTTATTTCTTGGACCTCTCTCGTAGCAAAGGGAAGGCAAACGATAAACCAACTTGGAGAATGGGGAGGTGTGCATCTGGTGCTTGCAAGCTGTGTGTGCTGAATGTTTTCTTAGGGCTTCAAACTGATGTTGATATATTGATACATTATGCGTTCCATTCGTTTTTTATGAATGCCATCAATATTCACGACTGATGCAACCAATGAAGAGTTTAAGGGAAGAGTAAATTTTAATATTCTTGGGAACTTGACTGAAGATCCAATTTACCCACTTTGAAGAATGGGTAATCTTTTTAGGATCTCGATTATTTATTAAAAATTTAAATTCTACATATTTCAGTAGACTTAAAATTTATGGTGCTTTAGTAGCTTATGGGTATTGGGTAAACTGACAGTGGAGGACACTTCAGCCATTGTTTGAGACCATAGGCTTATTCGTTGACTTTGTTGGAAGGGCTTTTAATTGGAATGTTGGGATTCATCACCTCAATTTCCTGTCATAAGATATTCTGGTCCCCAGGGCTGAGCTGAAGCCCAGTACATATTGCATGTACTATTGTACACACACCCCACAGACCCAGGTTTGTTAGGCCATCCATGAAGGAGTTATTTAAGTTATTCACTGGTGAATTTTTTATGCATCTTTGTCTTGGAAGTGATGTCCTAAACCTTTGTGTCATATGTGGCTTTCTTCCTGACATTTTACTCTCATCTTCCATTGCATGTGGTAGTTTCTTTTCCCGTCCTTGAATATACACCAATGTGAAAGTAAGAGTTCAACCTGTCTTCCCCTCTGTCAAATAACATTCAGTGTTAAAAGCTTGTGTTCAAATTTTGTGTGAATGAGTTTGCTGCTTTTAGGACTATTAGTTAAAAGAGTTCAGGACATTTTTACTGATCAGCAGCTTGTGTAAGTCAGAAGCTATTTTAGTGTACTTCTAATGGATTTTAAAAGCTGGGGAAGTGCTTTGTTATCTGGGCATGGGTCTTAAGCTTGAAGCATGCTCTATGTTGTTGGAATATTGAGTTGCTGAATTTGTGCACTAAATAGGGCTCTAGGATACAATTGGTGCAGAAAATTAGAACAGAAGTAGGGAAGAAGAAATTTAGAAACCGTTGCGTCCATGGGGATACTATTTTGTACCAGTTCTCCTTTTCAAACTGCGAACATAGAGATCTGATACATCACTCCTACAGTGGACAACCTTGCATATTCTCCAAATCTCATGTTATTTTCATATGCATCAATAACTATCTGTATTCTTCTACTTCCATCAGTTGCAGCTATAGAAGACTTTTATATCCTGATTGCTGATTGAAACCTGAAGAATTCCATGAGAACAGAAATATCTGCTACCAAATCGAACTATTGACTTTTAAAGATGAGAATCCCTCTGAATCCTCCTATGGAGATAATAGAATTATGTGTCAAATATAGATAATCTTTTCTTACTGGCTATTCTATGTAAACTGTTTTCTCTTGGAAAATGGTGGAGAAATGAAGTGAGTCTGGCTAGCTGGTGGTGATCTATCGTCATTCTTTACTTTTTCTTTTCATTAATTTTTTTTCAAAATTTGATTGACTTTTAGCACTTCTGATCTTAGAACAATGCTTCTTTCTACAACTTTTTTGCTAACCCGGTTCTATCTTGATAGCTGTATTAATTTATGAAATCTTGGTTAAAAGAGTGACAATTAGCACAAGGATAATCAGAAATTTATTGTACAACAGATGGTCCAGGGGCAGAATACTCGAGTTTGGGAGCAATTCTGACATAATTGTTCGATATGATTATTAGTAGAGAAATTGCAGTTTAATGAAATGTAATTCTTGAAGATAATAGCCTATGGCTTTTATATACTTATGCTACTGAACTTGTGCAGAATCAGCATGCATGATATTTCTTCACCATCTTTTCTTTTTTCTTTTTCTTTTTTTTATAGATGATCTGATTGATTCATCCAATTTCATATATCTGAACTATCTCAATGGGAAACCTGCTTGCATCTAAAAGGTGTAAAGTGTAGAAATCAGCTTGGTGTCTTGTTACCTGTAATTGCAGTACATTTTCTTACATACCTTGTTGTGTATGTAAAACTAAATAAGTTAATTCAAGTTGCGTTTATGTTCTGTGAGATGTTGACCAGTTGTACGATTAAATATGCTTTGCAGTATGTCAGATCTTTGAGTATTCTAAATGCTGAAGGTTCTGAAAGTTTGGATGAGAATATGTTAGCTAAGAAGAGGAGAATATCTGTAAGTACAGAGGAGGAACTTGGCAACAGTTTGGAGAGGAAAGATGCGGCCGATGACTTTGGAGAACCTGGTAATAGTTTAAGTCTGGTATTTTAGTTTATACACATGCTCGTACAGATAAATTAACGTGTATGACGACCTGCAAATCTACAAAAAAAATGAAAAGGGTGGGGATTTGTCTGTAAGAACAGGTAATACGACTTGTATGCATGAAAAAATAAGAACAAGTTTATTAAAACAACTAGAGCCAGAATCTAATGGAAGATTCTGAGGTTTTTTTGTCAGTGGCTGTTTGGCTTCTTTACCTTTTGGTTCTGAGCCAGAGACTCCACAATTAGAGCAAATTTTGCACCATGGCATGTCCTGCTTGGCATGGTTATATTTTTCATGGCAATATTGCAGCTGGACTAAAACATTGTTTAATCTTTTGGCCCAATATTGCATCTCTAGCTAGAGTAATGATTCCCATTTTTGTTACAAGTGCTCTGAGTATTTGAATAGTTTATTTGGTCAAATAGTTCTTTTAAAGCCAGCATTTTATGCATGAGATTTGTGACATTGGCATATGAACTTTTTTGGGACTATTGGAGCAGGAAAATGGCCATCATTTGTGTGTACTAGTACTAAAAAGGGGCTCAGTTTTGGACTGAACCAAAACTCTCAGTGCAGGTTTGAAAATAAGCTACTAGCTAGTAGATCAAGTTGATGGTTTGAACAACAAAATCTTGCCCCCTTCAATCTGCAATTTGGCTATGTCAAATCAGTAAACTGTCAAGTTAATTCTGAAAATTTCTTAAAGCTCGCAAAGAACTATATGGAGATTTTGATGCAGTTGTAACCACGTCTGCAGGCTATCACCAACAAGCCAGGAGACCCCGCCACAAATTCCAAAATCAATAACATTGCCAGAAAGACATACTTTCCACTCACAGAGTTTCTAATCTACACACAGGACTTCAAATCCATATGTGAGCCCACGAGTTCTATAAAAGCTTGTTCATTTAATTAAACTGTAACAATACAAAATTGCATTAGACTGATCCTATAGAATTATCCCTGCCAAGAATTGCAAAATTAGAAAGTAATCAGCATCACTTCGCTCTACACATCTGTTCTGACTAAAATGGTGCTGCAAATCTACCTATAGCACACGAATTTGGGAAAGAAATTCAAGATATGAAAGCCACTCTACCATCAGACTTCGGCCACACCAAATAGTACAACTTGTGTCTGAAATATCAGTAGCGTAACCTTTTTTCCGTATCATAATTTGCCGATATAAACTACACATGTATGAAAGATCAGCATGAGATAAAACAAAGTTCATTACCTTTGCAACAGCAAGTGAGCTTAAGAACATATTACAACACAATTCAGGTGACTGAATGAACAGAAGAGAATCAGCTTAAAAGTTCCTGTCAATTACCAATGCCAAACGTACTAGTGCATGTTGATTACTCACAGTAAACCAGTTCATTGGCAGCTCTAACACACAACAGATTTACGTGAACAAGTATACAAACTCTGAAAAAGTAAAGTGCGGTTGTAAAACAAAGCAAAGTAAAAGAATGAAAGATATGTGATTGGATCATAACCCGGGATAGATGCTAAAATCCAGATCAACTATGAAATGAAGACCAGAAATTCAGCACTACCAAGAAGAATGAAACGAAAAAACTCGCATTCACCAACCTTTCATATATAATCTGCACAGAAGGATTTTGAGAACGTATGCTAAGAGCTGCCTTCTAAAACATAAAAAAAAATCCCTCCTCCTTCATCCGGACTTGGGACCGGCTGTGTGATGTATTGTGTCAACACAGGTGGAGTTAAAAAACTTCATGTCTCTAGTGCCAAGCATGATAAGCCATCTCTTCACGATCATAGACAAGTCACCTTGGACAATGAATACCCCCTATGCCATTGAATGCGAGGAAAAATTGACGATACTCCCACTCAAAAACATGTAGAGCAGGCTGTATCAAATAGCAATAATTGGTTAATTCCCAGTCTTCAGCATGTGTGAGGGATGAAATGTCATCTAGCCTAGTAAAGGAAATTTGTTCGAGCATAACAATTTGATATGAATTCAACACTAATTGGCCCATATGACAATTATATTAAAGAAAGATGGCGTGCTCACAGGAGTTGGGTTAAAAACGTCCACAAGACTCGTCTTAACTTTCCATCCACAACCAAGTTTTTTGGTTTAAAATCCCAATATACCTAAAAGTCGAAGGTCCAAGTGAGATCTAGGATTGCTCACCAGAACCAGGGCGTTAACAATGGTAACGACAGTGGTTGGCCTGCACTATAGTTGCGGTGGGGTTCCCCCCATTGTCCCTTGATGTGTGAGTGCAAGGACTTGGCTGCAGCTTGTTAATAGATTTTGTTTTTCGACTGCAAAGCTGTCCCTCTTGTGGCAATTGCAATCCCAATTTTTTTCAGAAGCACCTTTTTTTTTGTGCTATTTTGTGCTCTTTTTGCACTTATTCATTTTTAGGTCTCCTGAGAATCCAACTGGCTCACTCAGGAGATGTTTGGCATGGGAACCACAAGTGCACCCTCACTTATTATTTGGTATAGCGAGACTCCCGACTTGGCTTACTCTGCAATAACCGAACAGGGAACCACAACAGATACATGGCACTAACCTGCCCCTAATTGCTTTATCGCCTCACCAACTTATTAAGTATATTAAGATGTCAACTCCAATCACTAGGCGCAGACTTCAAGTTTTAACTCATACTTCTTTCAGTTTCTAAGCCAAGGTAGAAATGGAAAGAGGCCAATTAGGATTTCATTCACATCAAAAGCTACACCGTCGCATTATCACACAATTACAGGGCTAGTTGCTATACGTGCAAAGGTGTGTGAAGTAGCCTTAGACAGATTCCCAAGTATAGCTAACTTTGATGCCTGAAAGTGGAAGTACCTATCATTTTCACCTCTGCTATTTAGGCACATTTATAGGGAACTCACTTAGACACACTAATAGGAACTCAACTGATCATCAGTAGCTATTAAAATGCACACAAACAGTTAAAAAGTTAAGAACATAGCATTTATAGGCAGGCTAAATGGGGCAAAAAAGAATCAAGTGCTATTTAATTAACAAAAGGACAGATTTAATTATTGATCGTGTAGAGTATTTATGAGACATTAGAGTGGCAGATTTAAAATTATGCATTACCCTTTTTTTCTTTTGAAAACAATAACACCTCATGCATAGTTGATAGATACGTGTTAGGTAGAGCTAAGCGAATTTTCTATTTTTGGGGAAAAATAAGACATTCAATGCCTTTTTTTCATTTTTTAAATTTTTTCTTTTTTTAAAAAAAATTCTTTCCCTACTAATAAAAAAGTAAAGGAATAAAGAAACCAAAATCCTTTAGTTTTTTGGATTTTTTTTTTTTCAATTTTTCGTTCTTTACTTGCAAATAAAAAAGTAAAAAGGAAACCATAATCATTTTTCAATTTTTTCTTTTTTTAAAAAAATGTTTTTTCTACTAAAAAAAGTAAACAAAAAAAAGAAACCAAAATATTTTTGTGCTTTTTTGGATTTTTTGATTTTTTTGGTCTTTTTTGTTTTTGTCAATGTTTTTTGTTCTTTGCTTGCAAATAAAAAAGGAAAAAAGAAACGAAAATCTTTTTTCACTTTTTTTGATTTTTCAAGTTTTTTTAAAAATTCTTTTCCTACCAAAGAAAAGTAAACGAAAAAAAAGAAGCCAAAATATTTTTGTGCTTTTTTGGATTTTTGGATTTTTTTTGTCTTTTTTTTTCAATGTTTTTTGTTCTTTGCTTGCAAATAAAAAAGAAAAAAAGAGACGAAAATCTTTTTTTCACTTTTTGATTTTTCAATTTTTTTTGAAAATTCTTTTCCTACCAAAGAAAAGTAAACGAAAAAGATGAAGCCAAATCTTTTTTGCTTTTTTGGATTTTTTTGTCTTTTTTTTCAATGTTTTTTGTTCTTTGCTTGCAAATAAAAAAGAAAAAAAAGAGACGAAAATCTTTTTTTCACTTTTTGATTTTTCAATTTTTTTTGAAAATTCTTTTCCTACCAAAGAAAAGTAAACGAAAAAGAAGAAGCCAAATCTTTTTTGCTTTTTTGGATTTTTTGATTTTTTTCAATGTTTTTTTAGCAAATAAAAAAGAAAAAAAAGGAGGAAACCAAAATCTTTTTTTCTTAATTTTTAAAATTTTTTTGTCTTTTTGGTTTTTTCATTGTTTTTTGAAATTTCTGATTCTCTTCCTAGCTACTACTAGCCTAATTACTTAGCTAATAATCAGATAAACCAGTGAAAGAAATTGAGATTTTCAAACCTTGTTGCGCTTTGCCCGCCAAATCCTCAGCAACTCTGGACAGGTCCGCAAATTCAGTTTCACGATCGTATCCACAAAGGCACACGTCTCTTCTTTCGTGTTGGCCTCGGCCGCATCAATCATGTAAGTCTCCACAACCACCGTCTCATTGCCGCCATTGGGGTGTAGGCTCATGATCGAGCGATAGTTCGACAACCGGTGGTCGCCGCTGACAATGCTGAACCTGAAGATGCGCTGATCATGATCAAGAATCTCGAGCCGCTCGATGCTATAGGAGGCTGGAAGTCCTGACGCGACATCCACACGGCGTAAGCATCCAACTTGGTTCGCCTGGCCATCTATGATTCTGCAGGATCTCACGAATGGCTTGTAGCGTTGAGGATTTTCAAAGTCGGAAACCAGAGCCCAAACGACGGAGGCAGGAGCTGCGATAGTTTGGAACAAAGTAGATGAACATTCGTTCGGCTGCAAAACAGGGTTGTGGTGGCTGGAAACGGTTGTGGGAAGCTGAAAAACCATGGTTGTGGGAAGGGGCATTGGAGGGTTGTTTATCAGTGAAAACGATGGAAGGAGTTTTCTGTGAGGAAGTTGGAAGAATCGTAACGTGTATTTATATATAGGCGTAGGAGAAATTGCTCCAATTCCTAAGAGGAGAAAGGACTATTACCAAACTAAGAAGGATTAGGATTATGATTTCCTATGTGGAAAAGGATTGGATATCAGGTTCAAAGACCCGTTAGAAGTTAGAACTGGCAGTGGCGCAGGCTGGCTGGAGAACCATCCAAATTTGGGTTAATTGAATTACGCCATTAACTATTGGGTAAAATATAGAAATGCCCCTTGAGATCAAGTAAACACATAGAAAATCCCCCTATAGTTTTTAAACATATACTCCGGTACCTCATGGTTTGAAATTATTTTAAAAACCGATGGAAATCGTTTGAATTAACGGGTTTGAAATACACGCGTTTCTTTGCGAGTATTTGTACTGGAAACAAACAATTTTTAATTGATATACCTATTATACTCTTAGAGTTATAATACAAAAAAGTCCTCTGTAATTAATCAAACCTACAAAAAAAGCCCTTATGATTTCAAATCATACAATACAATATCTCGTGATTTTGAATTAATGTTAAAATCGGCAAAAGTCATTTAAATTAATGAGTTCGAGTTTGAGATTCCTTGACTTGAAAAATAATTTTTTTAATTCAAAATTTTAGTTGACATACCTATTAAATACCTTAGAACTCATAAAATTTTCAAAAACAACCCAAAACTCCCAATACAACTCACCTTTATTTCTATATATAAAATAAATAAAAATTCTTAAATAAAACTCACCCTATTTCTATACATAAAATAAATAAATAAAACTTCCAAATACAGCTTATCTTATTCCTATGCACAAAATAAATAAATAAATAAAAACTACATGTAACCATGAGGGGCTTTTTCCATAGATTGGCTTAATCACAGGGTTTTCGGTAAGTTTACTTAATAGGATGGTTGTTAAAAGGTCTTTTATTGCTTATATATATATTAGGGTAATTATGTAATTTCGTCTGCCTCAGCTGGTTTTGACAATTTCCGTTGCTGTTTCAAATTATTTCAAACTATGAGAGGTCGAAATGTATGATTCGAAATCATAATGGACTTTTCCGTAGGTTAGCTTAACCACAAGGGATTTTTTGTATTTTACCCTACTTTTAAAGATTGAACATTTTCATTTTTTTTGTTGTTTTGTTAGAAGCATATATGTTACAAGTTTGAACATAACAAGTCGATATTTTGATTAGAGATCTTTTTTTGGGATAGTTTAAGTTATAAAAAATAATATATTTGTAGAAAAGAAGTCAATTTGCACTAGAATGCCAATATACTGGCTTTTTTGGATTGCCATTCTCTGGCAAAAAATCTCATGTTTTTTGAGAATATTTCCTTGATACATTTTTCAATGATCTTTTTACTTCATATAAATCACATCTAAAAAAGTGTTACAATATACCCTTCCAGAAAATGCAATCCAAACAATATACTTCCATGATCAATCATAGTAGTATTGCGATTAGGAACCTTTTTTTGCAGTTAGAATAACAAAAACCAAAAAAGAAAAATAGAACCTAGACAACAAAATCGATTATGTGACTTGACTCTCATGATTACTTGACATAATTCTAATCAAGGTGAAGATAACTTGTAGTATTTTGGGTAATTTTTTTCAAAGGTCAAAAGGTTGTTTGGGTACAAAAGAATATGAGTACTAAACTATAGGTTTAAATTTAATTTCATTTAAATCAAAAAGGGGAAGGATTTAGGCTTGTCATTGGGCCATCTGAAGTGAAGTGAGGTTTAACAAACTCAGATTTGGCTCATATAGTTAGTACCATTTTTGGGTTTCGAATTATGAGATTTGAAGTGATAAACATGAAACTCATACTTGACTTACAAAATATTCAGATTATAAATTTAATTTTGACTTAATTCAAGCTCACTTATAACTCCTTAACTTCCTTAATATAATTACTATAATTATTAAGTTTTAAACTAATTTGATATCTGCAGAACCACAACATTAAAACTATATAAGATCCAGTAACAATTCATTAAAAAGTATATAAAACCAAAAATTTTTCAACAATAATATATCCAATTAATTCAATGTACATAGAAAATAATAATAAAACACGATCAATAGTCAATACATCTTCAAAGGTCCTCAATTTGCTCATACTGAGATTTGTCCTTCTAAATCTTTTGACATACTTTTGTATATTTAATATTCCTTATATATATATATATCAAAATATAAATATATATATTATATATATATGCATATTAAAGGGTCAAACCTATATCGGGTTTGACCCTAATAAGATCCAAACTCTGCTCACATTTAATTCGGGACTAATATTTAGATCCAATTTTAACCCAACTCAATGAAAGGTCAGGCTCATTAGACTTTTTCTTGGAGCCGAGTTCAAACTGACTCGGCTCTAGTAATAGTCCTAGAAGGATTGCCACAGATTTTGATGCTAATTCATTTCCCTCTCAAAATGGGTAAGAAAGGGAAGTTGGGGATCAGATGGTTAGAGTGGGGGCTTGCTTGGTTGGATAGGTTAATTTGGTAATTTCGGTTATGACATGTGTTTTATTAGATATTAGGAATATGTGAATTTGCCAAAACTTATATGTCTTTAAGAATTTAAATCTTTCCATTACTACTTCTCAAAATTTTCCAAAGGGAGAAACACAAATTTGATTCTCAATGTTTGACTTGTAGATCAAACTGGTCTCTAATGTATTAGCAAAACAAATATGGTCTCTAAATTTTCTGATTTTAACTTTACATTTTTAGTCCCTAATTTTGAAGTTTCAATCAATATGGTCTCTTAAGTTTCTAGTTATTGTTAGGAGTTTAAAAAAAAAAAAAGGTGTGAATTGAATTAAAGATCTCACAAATGTCATCCTAAATCCCTATAAATTTCATAAAAACACTTTATATCGAGATAATAACATCGTTGAACTTAAAGAGTTTTATTATTATTTTTTGAATACGTTACAATCAAATGACAATATATACATAATATATA